>NC_137169.1:158706774-158889192 GCF_951394435.1 Stenella coeruleoalba
TGCAAAACAGATAGCTAGTGGGAAGCAGCCGCATAGCACAGGGACATCAGCTCTGTGCTTTGTGTCTACCCAGAAGGATGGGATAGGCAGTGTGGGAGTGAAACTGAAGAGGGAGGAGATATGTGGATATATATGTATGTAGAGCTGATTCACTTTTTTAAAAAGCAGAAACACACATACAATTGTAAAGCAATTATACTCCAATAAAAATGTTAAAAAAAAAAAGGAGAAATGAGGCTTTGGAATGAAGGCCTGGAAGGATTAAAAAACTTAGATCCTCCCCCAGTGATTGTGCGGTTGACTGAGCAGAAGGAGACTGTGGTTTTGCCAAACAATTGGAGGCAGACAGTTCACAAGTGTAGCCACACACTTGGATGTTTGATTTTCTCCCTATAATATTACAGCTGGCCTAGGCCTGGAGAAGTCAGTTTAAAGAATATGTCCAGAAGTAAGTGTAACTGGGCTGAGACTGTGAAAGAAAAACAGGCAAAACACTTTCTCAAGCACTAGGAAAAGAGAGGTTGGAATCAGAAGCCAAGGGATTTAAAATATAGAAACAGAAATGAGAAGATGATGGAAGGAAGTCGAAATGTGAATGGACTGGAAATCCCAGTAAAGAAGAGCAGGCATTGTGGGGACTTGGACCACAAAAGGGGGAAGTATGGTAAATGATCCTAAACTTCCTCTCCAGACTAATTTTATATTATTTAATTAAGTTTCATAATACCCATTGAGATTTATCATTAAATTTTATTATACGTATACATCCACAAGGAAAAAGTAATATATTTACATTGTTAGACATTCTCAGTCAAAGCATGTTAAATATCTCAGTCCATGCAAACCTTATTTTATGTCACTTTGCCGTGTTTGGTTGTTGTCTACAATACAAATTGTAATTGCGTGCACAATTCTCATTCCACTGGGTGTTCACTCTTGTGTCTTTAGAAAATTAAACGTTTAAGTCACCAAATTGATGACCATTTCTTTAGTATTGAGCAGAATTCAATAACAGGGACTCCATGGTCTGTCAGTGAAAATCCTTTACCCTGCTTGTAGGGATGGATCTATTTGAGCCTATAATTAAATCTTACACGGGCTTATTCTGACATATTTACTTTTGACAATTTAAGAAGCCAATATTACCCATTATTATGTATACATTATTGATCTTTTGAATTTTAGTTTTCAACTCCAAATCATGGATTAAAAATATAGAATTTTATTCTAATAGAAAAGTTATCTTCTTTATTTCCTTTCAGCCAGCCTATTGTGAGGCTAAAAAATGGTCAAAATCAAACAAATATTATACAATGTAAATTATCATGAAATGTAATAGATTACCACCAATATTTATCAATATTTACAATATCTATCAATATTTAATATATACACCAAATTTGGATTTAAATATGTGTGGGTTTAAATATTTATATGTTTAAATTTCAGCACCATTTCTTATTTATGAACTGTGTCATCTAGAGCAACTACTCATATCTCTAAACTCTCTATTTCCTCATATGTAAATTGTATGTAATAATACAGGCCTCAGGGACTTCTCTGGTGGTGCAGTGGATAAGACTCTATGCTCCCAATGCAGGGGGTCCGGGTTCAATCCCTGGTCAGGGAACTAGATCCCACGTGCATGCCACAACTAAGAGTTCACGTGCCACAACTAAGGAGCCCTCCTGCTGCAACTAAGGAGCCCATGTGCTGCAACAAAGGAGCTGGCCTGCCACAACTAAGGAGGCCATCTGCTGCAACTAAGAACTGGTGCAGCCAAATAAATAAATAAATATTTAAAAAAATAATATAGGCCTCAAAGAATAGTGGTATTTATTTGTCAGTTATTAGTAATAAATTGATTATTATTGATGTGGAACTTCTTAGACAATATATTTTATAAGAAAGATTGATATATAATATCTTTATAAACGTTACATGATTGAGCTGAGAATTCTGAAGATAGAATATACTATATTCATCTTTAGTTTGCATTTTTATGTAACAATGTGCATAACTTATATGAATCATTTTTTTTTTCATGTTAAACTGAGAACTTCAAACAATGCCTAAGGAAAACCACTCTAAGAGCACAGTGATGGATTTCTTGAAGTGTTTTTTTCCCCATCAGAGGAAGAAACAAAGTGAGACCCAAGAAGATATAAGAAATAAGTAATCTGTTTAAGAACAAAAAAATGGCACTATGTTGGAACATAATGTGCCAGAAAAAATGGATTTGAAATGATACAGAATCTAGGCATACACAGTAAAGAGGAAAAAAAAATAGATGTGCCATAATGGAAGAGAAAGATTACAGAAAAGGCAGTTCAGGAAGCACGTTTCTATGTTGTTATCCTATTTTCCTTTCCCTCTTTTATAAGTAATAACTCTCCCAATTAATTTCCACCTATGCACATATTCACTGTGTATTATTTAGAAGAGAATCAGTTCCATATTTTAAAAAGGCATGAGATTATAAAAGGAGGAAAGTGTAATGAGGTAGAAAACTGAAGGGAAAAAAACACAAAATAAGATTAGATAAAGAGAAATGAAAAAGAAACCATATAGTTGTATCTTAATATGTTAACCAAATAATTTTGCTGCAAAAACCAAAAACTGGCTAGGCCAAAATTAAACAAAGGGCCGTTTTATGTAAAATGTTTCTTCACAAGTAAAAGTTTATGAAATTCTGAGATCGTTCAGTAGATTAGATATATCTGCAAATCACTATCAATCAAGCTGAAACCTCTGCAGTATGTACTTTTATGAATATTATTTTTTAAAAAACAAAGTCACCCCTATGAAACAAGAATAGCTCTTTTCTTCTCTTTGCTTAATAAAATTAACAAACAAATACACATATATAGGGAAAAAAAAAACATGTAAAATGTGTTCACTGCATGACCCAGTTATGCACACAGTTGAATGTCTTTTCTGTGTCTTTCTTGTGTTTTCCTGGAGAAAATACTTCAGTGCTTCCTTTGTCTTGTTTTCTGTAACTATTTTTAAATTTTCCCCAAATGATCCAGAGATCTATCCTCCTTCTAGAATTAGACTTTTTCCCAACCATAATATTTTCTTGCAGATGGTTCTTCTGTTACACTTTGAACTGGTTTTTCTCCACTCATGCAGCAGTCTTCTTCCTTGAACTTCCATTCATCTTCAACTTAGGACTTCCTCCACTACGTCCCATCCCTTGTTTCCTGATCTTCATGCTTTCCTGTTTTTAACTCAGTAATATTGTTGGAGTCCATCCCTCAGTAATTATCTTGGGTCTTGGTGTTGAATCTTTCTTGGATTCTTTATCAAATTGACTGGGTAATGGCCAGGATGCCTTAAGCAGTCACTCTGGGTGGTAACTTCTCTGACCAGCTGTAACAGTTATTACTCTTTCATTGCATTTCTGCTTCCTGAACATGTATTCAAACATATCATCTAGGATTTTCTTCTCTTTCAAGGAGCTGGAGGGCTGGAGTTGGGTATTTCTCTTCTGCCAGTGAGGTCAGGCTTAGATAAATTCCAAACTGTTTGGTTCTGGTAAAAGTTTCCCTTGAGGGTGCACTTTGTTAAGAACAGGGACATGTGGGCATATTTCAGAATAGTGACTTTTCCCCTCCCCCTGCCAGAAGTATGAGAGAATTTTTCCTCTATTCTTCACAGTAAGAATCTAATGGGACTCCTAGAGGTAAAACGTATAAAAGATTGGGGCCACATGGAGATTTTAACTCTCAAGCTAGTGCACACTGAGCCTCTAGCACTCTGTCAATACAGTTTGTGTTCCTACTGGGATTGGCACCAGTGATGGGATTCTGTTCCACTTCTGGGTTTATACTCCCAATAAGCTGTGATTCTCTGTATTCTCCTATTTCTCCAGGTTTAGGGACAGCAGTTTGCCTTGTGGCTTTAGCTCCCTGATGACTCTAAAAAGAGTTGCTGCTTTTCAGTTTATTCATCACTTTTCCTGTTGTGAGGAAGCAAGTAACAACTTTCAGGCTCCTTACAATTTGGACTAAAACCCAGAAGTACAATCAACACAATATACAAAAGTCCTTCTACGAATTTTTCTCTTAGATCGTCAGTTCATCTCTTAGATAGGTCAATAACAGTTATTTCCTATGTGACTTTTAAATCTTTTCAGTGTTAAAATGCATGTTTCATTTTATCCTTTCCCCAAAAGGTACATCTAGATAATTGTTCAATTTTGCTGACTTTTCACCAAATCAGTATTCTTAATCATTGTATTTAGGAACTGGGTCCAGAATAATTCTCTCACTGATGATGGCATTTATTAATCCATTTGGGAATTTTGTTCTAGATCTTGCTAAGTGTAAAGACTTGGGCGAGGTACTGAATTCTACACAAAGAGGAGTAAGATGTGATTTCCACTTTCAAGGTCGTAACAGTCTATCGATAAGTTGCCAAGATACACTTGGAATGCACAAAGTGGTAAAATGGCAATGCATTAGTTTCCAGTGGTTCCTATAGAAACATCAGAAACCGGTGCCTTAAATCTATAGAAATTTATTGTCTCACAGTTTTAGAGGCCAAAAGTCCTAAATCAACATGTTGGCAGGGCTACATTCCATCCCAAAGCTAGAGCGGAGCATCTATTTTTGCCACTTCCAACTTCTGGTGACTCCACGTGTTCCTTGGCTTGTGGCTATACTGCTCCAGTCTCTCTGGGTCACACAGCTTCCTCCTCCTGTGTTTGTGTTTCTCCTTTTCTGTCTGTCTCAAAACTGTTTCTCTCTCATAAAGATAAATGTGATTGCATTTAGGGCCCTCCTGGTTAATCCAAGATAAGTTTTGCCTCTCAAGATTCTTAACTTAATCACATCTTTTGCCATACTAGGAATAATTCAGACATTCTGAATATAAGGGCATGGACCTATATTTTGGGGGCCATGATTCAATTCATTATGGCCAATAAAACACCAAAATCTATAGAAATAGAGAAAGAAGTCAGGGAACCCCCTGCTTTTAAGGTAGGTATATTTAACCTGGCAGAGAGAAAGAGTTTTAATGTTTTTTTGTTTTTAAAGAAAAAAAATCCATGCTGAGTGATTACTTCTGTGTCTCTCATAATCCTAATCATGAATACATGTTATTTAAACATCACAAAATCTTAATCAGCATATGATTATACCAAGTGATTTGTAGCTGAGTTCAAGAATTTCAAGGACATTATAGGATTATTCTAATTTCTCTAGTCATAATGCTCATAGGTTATAAAGTCAGGACTTCCACCCACATTTTTCTGACCCAAAGCTCATGAGCTTTTAAGAAAAAAGAATACGATAATAATAATATTCGTATAATTAGTGTTAACTAGAAGAATATGTTTTCTTTTATCTTCAGAGTATGATGTGTTTACTCTAAGTTTGTTTTCTTTTCATTAATTCAGAATTTGAGGGCAGCACTTTTTGGATTATTCTACTAGCTCCCCAGTTATCATTAGAACTGCTACTACACTCAACTAGTGAGCCAGTAAAAGCCGGCTTTAAAAGCAAGAAGCTTTATGCCATGTGCCTATGGGGCTTGCTGTCAGAGCAGTCCTGACACATCCCACAGAAGCAGAGAAAATGGAACCTCTGAGCCAGAGGTAACAGCAGAACTGATGAAATGAGCAGCTGTGCTCACAGGCTTCAGTAGCATCATCATTTCTTCCTATTTATTGTTATATTCCTACTGAGGATAAGAAAAGACTTTTTGAGGTAGGCTTGCCATCAATCAGTTCCAGAATGCTTGGAGGTGAGGGAAGCTTGGCTTATACATGAAGAGCAAAGAATCTACATTCCATAAAGCTGAGCATCACATAGGCTGTTTTGCCTTAAATCATAAATGAAGATCAAAGTAGAGAAGAGATTTAGTGGCACAATTTGATAGATCCTTGTTTGTTGGAAAATAAATCATATGACAAACTAATAATAGAAGACAAGAGACTTGAAAACTTAAAGAAAACTGGGCTGTTTATCTCCAGTTATAACATTGTTTGATGAAATTATTTTGAGGTTTTAGTAAGCTCTAGGCTTTGAGAGATCAAGCTATAATCCTGATAGATTGACCCTTTCTAATTTGTAGTTTTGTTTTCTTGTTCTTCATTTTGTGATGGCATGAGTACTTCTAAGCCACTAGTTGATAAAATGAAAAGACAAAGAAAAACAAATAATTTTAATAAAGTGAACCTTGATCTAAATTTTGTACACTTATTAAAAATAGAGAAAGTTTAATTTATGGCCCAAGAGCTATCAAAGATGGTCATTCTTTTCATGGCTTTGTTTATCCTCATTTTGTAGCTTTAGTGTTTGGAATATAATAATTCCTTAATAAAGAAAAATGTGGTAAGTCTAAATACATTGCATTTATAGGATCTTCAATGTTAACCGGCAGGCTCAAGACCTTTTATGTATTCTTGGCCTCTCCTCTTCTCCAAATTTCAGCCTAAGCAGAGGCACAGCTTGTTAAAGGGAATTTATTTTGGCTGCCCCTGCTCACAGCTGATCCTCATTAGGGAAAACAAACCTCACTTTAAAAAGAACTATTGAGGGCTAAGGAAGAGGTCAATGTAAATTAGTTCACAAAGTGAGACTTCAATTGTTACCTAGTAGAGGGGCAGGAAGTCATATAAAGAGACACCAATTTGAAAGAAAAGGCCTAAGGCCTGTTTTGTTCAAAGTTAAGCCTTTAAGTGAGTTTCTCTCTGTATCTCCTGCTTTCTTTTTTCTCTCTCACAGATGTTTACCTGCCTGTGAAAGAGCACAGAGATCCTTTTTGAAGTCTGTTTGCATGCAACATCTGTGAGAATTTTGGCTTTAGGTCTTACTTCAAAGCTTTTGTACCTAATGATACCACAGAAAGATGATTCAACAGTAACAGCACACCCTCCCAGGAAGACATTTCCATGTGATATAATTTTTGATGTTTAATAGCAGCATAAATTTTCAAAAGGCAAACAAGGTATGTTAGGTGCATGTGAGGAAAGAATCAACTTCCCTGTGCCAAAGAATGATACCAAAATGGTAAAATGAGCTTCTGACACTATCTTTTCAGCAAATCTCTACTAGAATTTTTCTTAGCTCTAAAAAATAACACATTTGAAGTGAGCAAAAACTCTCCCTGATCCTCTTTTCTTACTGAAATAGAAAAGAATGCACATGCCAAAACAATGTCCATATACCAGAACCTGAGGCTCTATCTGTTCTAACAAAGTTACCACATCCATCATGGCAACTTCAATCAGGGCAACTACTGGGCTGAGCTTGCAGCGGTCTACAGTCACCTTCCAGGATTCATCTGGTTTTTGCAAGATCATTGCTAGGTAACTTAACTGAGGATGTGATAAGGACCACCATCCTTGCATCTGTTAGAAACTCATGGCTGATATAAATCTCCTAAACTCTATATAATACATATATGATACAATTTTTATTTATATATTTTTACTTACTTTCTCATGACAGGAACAGTTCCAGAGGCTTCCATGTGGCTTTCCCTATTTTGGTAGTTATCTACAACCAAGGACCCAATCTGGAAGTTGTACTAACTTCCAAGTAGGTTAATACCAATTAAACATTAAGGGTCCAGGGAAATGACCATCAGGTGGTCTATGTAAGTGATTTATTACCTGTCTCCCATATGCCCCCATACGCCCCCATACATATAGGAAGGCCACAATAATGTTTCAAAGTATTCGTAGTTCAATATCACAGAAACTCCATAACCTATACCAACAGTGCTAAAAATATGAGTAATCCCCATCTCCCAATTTATAGTCAAGTGAGTAAATGGCCATAATTTTCTTGAGGAAAAATGCAGCAAATCATTGCTTTGTATACATGCTATGGTATTGCAATTGTTCCACTTGGAACCACTGTTTAGTGGGCTCTGATTCTGAACAATGGTCCCCAGTCTGAAACCTATGCAAGGAATCATGACATATTTATTAGGGTGGCTATCCTCAGACGCCCAATCACCAAACCTTGATTTCTTCTGCTGGTTCAAGCTGAGTAGTGACTTTGTCAGACACCAATCTATTTTGCCCCTAGGGAGGTCATATTCTATTAACCATCCTTGTAAGTCCCTGTGTATCTGGTTCCCAGGGCTATTACTCCAACTTTGCTAGTGATCACAACATATGTGGTTAAGTACCACCTGGTTACTGACAGTTAACTGCTGCCACCTAGACTCTACTATTTTAAAGTCCATTCATGGACATTGTTTTCAGCTAGATAAATTCTGTAACAGTATTTTCTATCTCCAGCCCTAAAATGAAAAGTAGAGACACTACTGAACTTTTTTTTTTTTTTTTTTTTGCTGTACACGGGCCTCTCACTGTTGTGGCCTCTCCTGTTGCAGAGCACAGGCTCCGGACGCACAGGCCCAGCGGCCATGGCTCACAGACCCAGCTGCTCCGCGGCATGTGGGATCCTCCCGGACCGGGGCACGAACCCGCGTCCCCTGCATGGGCAGGCGGACTCTCAACCACTGTGCCACCAGGGAAGCCCCTGAACTTTTTAATGATGCTTCCTGTTTCACCAGGCCATTCATATGGCCTTGATAAATTTTGTGTCCTTTGGGCCTTCCCAGGGAACATAAAACCATCATGCTTATCTTCTGACTGTACATATTACATCCATTCTAGCATGTCTACTTCTCTGAACTTTTTAATTTCTTTATCCATCATCTGACATTGCAGTTCATGCATTTCAATTTTGCTCAGCTTGGCCACTGTGTGTACCATGCCATGTACTGGGAGCCACCTTATTAGTTTGTACAATCTCCTGAGGTTCTTTCCAGGACACTAAATCCTTTATCTCCAAAGAATATTCTCAGGTAAATAAATTCTTCCCTTTCCAATTCTATGTTCTAGTCCCTTTGATAAAGAATCTTCTAATACAGTGCCACTCATACATCCCAGATGGCTACTGATACATGTCAGATAGATTTGCAGCATCTTTAAATTACAGTACTTTGTTTATGAAGCCAAGTGCATCCTCAGTTGCTTGATATTGTGACTTAAAACCTAGGTATAAGCCAAGTGGCCAGGAGGGAAAGTGAGGGCAGATCTTGAGTGGTATATCTGCTGCCTTTCAGGATTATTGAGATGACTGCTCTTAGCAAAAAGGAATGGAACACTTCTGCAGGCTTAGAAGGTTCAGAAGAGTCAGAGGAATCAAAATCTTCAGGAGCAATCATCCGCATGTCTAGATTCTGTGTGTTAAATCTTCAGATTTTCCCAATGGGGGCAATGCCCTTGGTATAACAAATCTGCCAAGTTTAACCTCCTTTGAAGTTAGTCGCACAGACTAATAAATCTCAGGCCTCATGTTTGGCTTTCTCTGCACTCCTGCTGCAAAACGAGGGCTTCTTTGCCTCTACCAAGGAGTCCCTTTGGCTTTCACATCTCATTTTTAATTCATTCTTATTTTCTTTATCATTCTATTATCATTCTGTAGAGAAATTATAGCCCATAAGAGTGTGACAGAGAGGGGACTGGAATTATAGAAATTGAGGAAGGTATTAATGGTCTCCTTGCTCCTGGATGAATTCATGTCCATGTTCATAAGAGTGCACTCTCACTTGTGAATCCCATCATATCACTTCCTTTCCCAAATCTCTTCAGGATAAACCATATATATATATATATATAACAAGACTGTATTATCTATTCCCCACCGCAATAGTAAACTCATTTCCTGTTGCTCCCTTTTGTGGCATTTTAAATTCTCAAAAAATATGTAAACATAGTGATCAATAATTATCAACATATGTCCAATCGTGTTTTGGCTCTGCCCAAAACACGATTACTTCAAGGTTACTTTAGGATTACTTCAGAGTTACTTTAACCCCTGAATAGTATAGATGAAAATCCTAAACATAACATTTCATCGGGGAAAAAATAGCATAAGGACTAAAAAAATACAAAATAAGACAAAAGCTTTTCCAGCTATCCACCCACAAATTTAACAATAAACCCTTAATATTAAAAAATCTAGTCAGTGTATATATCGGCATGATGTATCATAATTTATTTCCAAAGTTGTTTTATTGAAATCAGAATCCCAACAGGGCTCAGAATATTGATAGCTTGGTTGATTTTTCTCTTGTCTTTAAATCTATAGGTTGTCCCTCTCTCTTTTTTCCATGACGTTTATTCCTCCTTGTGGGTGGTCATTTGCCTTGTAGAGTTAACAAAATTTTGCATTTTTCTGTGTGTATTCCCGTTTTATTTTTAACATATTTCTCCGATTTTCATGTTTTTCTTTTTTAACAAATTAGTGATTGGGAACTACAGTTTTGATTCAGATTTGATTGGTAAGAGTTCTTCATAGTTGATGTGCTACACTTCTTATTTCTTCACATTAAGGAGCACATAATATCTGGTTGTCTCAAGTTTTATGTTCTTAAAATTAATCACTAGGTTCATTTACTTAAAATCCCCCTCGATGTGTTATGATTCTTAAACACTAATACATTTAGATGTACTGTTTTCTCTATGGTTTTGAGTGCCACAGCATACTTTACTTATATAGCATTATAATAATTATTTTAAAGAAATAAAGCAATTAACAAGGATTAATGTACAAAAATGATTATAGAATGTTTGGGGATAGAAGAAATTAGAAACACATTTAATATCAAGTAATAAAGGCACAGATAAATTATGTGGTACTTGCATAAGATGGAATGTTTTGTAGATATTAACATGCTTTCAAAAAATATTTAATAACATGGAAAATGTTCTTAATGTAATGCTACATCAAAAAGTGCTGAAGACACAGATTGTTCCTTAAAAAAATACAAAAGCTTATCAAATGTAATTTCAAGAGCAAAGAAATAATATGTAATTTTAACTTCCTAGTGTTTCTGATCGTCTGTAAATATACTAAATTTTAATTTAGGATAATGGATAATAAGAACCAATATTACTAAATATCAACAAACTGATTTGTAATTATATATGGCTGAATAAAGTTGTTTCATTTGCCCTTTTCTCAGTAATCTGGTGCCAACAACAAAAGTAAAAGTTAATGAAAAATATTTTAAGTGCATCTTCAGTAAGAATAAAAAATATTTTTTAGCTCTCAAAAGAAGATTTTGTTAGCATAAGGAAATATGACCAAACTGCGGAAGAACTGTGAGATCATAAGATTAACAATACAGACCTCAATAACACAAAACAAAGTTCTAAAATTAGGTGACTATCCTTGTGTTTCCTGTATTAAAGTTTGGTAAAAGGAGCAGGTTTCTTCAGGAGAATTAATGAGTGCTAAGAAACACATCGAAACCAAATTGTATGGACAAGGTTTTCTCGTATGGAATTGCTGGCATAGCACCCAAGTGAGGACAACTCGAAATCCCCATAAGAATGACAAATTCTGAAGAATCCAGAATATGTGCTATGAAGGTATTTTGAAAAAGTTATAAATCTATAAACAGACATGAAAAAGTCTCTAAATCTTACCATCAAATAGAAAGCAAAATCCAAAACAATACAGAATATTAGTCCAATGTTTATATTTCCATCAATTTGAATAGTTTACATTTAACAAATTTCATGAATTAAACGTATAGACAAAACATTCATATTATTTTTATTTTAAATTTTGTTTTGTTGAACACTGGTTAGTTTGAGCATTTCATTGTATTTATCACATTTTTTACATTTGCTTTCCTGAATTTCTTCTTCCTGGCATTTATTCAATATAATACTTACCTTCATTTTTTAATGAAATCTCTTGCCCCTATATTGATTATTTTGCATTGCAGAAGTTATTTCTCTATTTTGAGATTTGTTTAAACTTTTTGAAGCTTTTGGTGTTTAACCAAATCATTATGTCTGCTTTTATTGTGTAGCTCAGAGTTTCAGTCATCTCCTGTATTATTTCAGTAATTTTATGCTCTATATATTTAACTCCTTATTCCATCTGAATTTTATTTTGATTTGTATTTTAAAATCTATATAAGGAGACCAACCATCTGCTAACTAAAATGTACATATGTATTTTGCATTATCATATCATGATATTTGTGCCCTACAGAAATCCCTGAATAAAGCATACTACTGTAGTTGAGGGGAGGGGCGGGGTCCTTAAAGAGAATAACTTACCATCAAGAGAAGAGTAGGTCCTTCGAGAGAAAACAGAAACTTAACAGAAAATGTTAACTTGCTGGACAAGAGAAAACACATTTCAAGTTTCTCCTTAACCACTATTCTACAGAATGCCAAGCACTTCAGTGTATTCACTTTTGACAGTAGGGGATAGAGTGTATTAAATAATTTTGATACTCACTAGCTGATCCCATGAAGATGGGCTGCTGCTTCGGTTGCTTTGGAAAACCATAAATATCTATTTAAAACTCAGTTTGTGAACATCTGTGGTTAAGTTAATCAAATATTTTATCAACGTTTCTTCATGCATTCTCAGTTCCATGAGGTGAAAACGTGCTTCATTTTTCCCCCCTCAGTCCACCATTCACCAGAGGAAAGTTCTCCTTCGTTTGCAGCATTATGTTTTTATCAGATCAAATGTTGGGCAATTATCAGCTTCATCTTGACCTGTGTCTTCAGAAATGTTGAAAGGAATCTGAAACTAGTAACTGATAAATAACTATGTCACTTTCTGGATTAAAAAAAAATCTCGTAATTTGTAAAAGTGACTGTTTCATGAAGTTACAATTTTCTGTAGATTGGATTTTATGTTTCACCTTCTTTCACTTAACTATTCTCTCATCACACCTAGTTTCTATTATTTTCTTCTGAATTCTGAGAAAAATTGAGTATGTATGTATGCCGAGTATGTATTTCATTGCATTGATTTTCTAAGGAATATAACTTGCTGCTTACTGCTATCACAATGATTTTAAATTTGATAATTCTGTTTTTAATCAGGAATAATAATTTCTTTATAATCGCTAGAATAATAAAGAGGCAATGATAGCTATGAATCAGGTCGAAAATGGAGTGGTGGCTAGACTCTGGGTTTCCGGGGTTCTAGGCATGTCCCAACCACATCTGGGGCTTCCCACGTCTAGAGGTGCCTCAAGCAAGGAGGGCTTAGCTCACACTTGGAAGGCCCCTATTTACTTTGTCATGTTCCCCAGGGTGGGAGTCAGCTTGCTGAACGCCTTCCTGTTTGCACCAGAGAAAACATAAGAACCCAAGTTTTTGCCTATCCCCATCTCTGCATCAGGTCCAAGCCCTTTTCCTCGAGATATGGTAACCATTCTTTATTCCATAACCCTCATTTGAAACCACTTCTGACCTACAATGAAGATGAATAAAGAAAACCTGGACCATTGTTCTACATCATGGACCACAGCTCAGATTTGGACTATTCTTGCACATGGACCAGTAAAATGTATAGGACCTTAAGCCCACATTCTTTATTTGCATCAAATGATGACCAGTAGACTGATTTTGCATCACTTTCTTGTAGCAGGAGATGAATTAAATAAATAACTTAGGTAAAAAAAGAAAAGGAGAGAAAAAAAGGTAAAGTTAAGAGGAAGGCCATGTCTCACTCCCCCTTTTCTTATTGCCCTAGATTCCATCCTTCCAAGCAAGGAATCATAACATTTATTTTTATATATATATATACATATATATATATATATACACACACACATATATATATGTATATATATATAACATATACATGCACATATATATACACACATGTTATTTATGTTTTGTGCAAATAAACATTCTGCACACTATATAAAAGACAAAAATTGATCAGTTACAATTAAAGTTCCCACTACTCAGCACTGCGCAAAGAGAAAAATTGGAAAAATCAGTTTGAGATTTGTTCTCACTTTGATGCAATGGTCTCAGCAGAGGTGGATCTAGAGGAAGTGTAAGGTGGCAGGTCTTCTATGATGAATGGCTTATTAGAGGAGAGTATGAATTGGTAATAAAAAACATGTGATTTCAGTTCACAAGATTGATATAATTTGTGAGGTGAAAACAGCTAAGAATTTTTCAAAAATAATGACAGACACCAAACCATAGATCAAGAACTCAGAGGAGTCCAAGTGGGATAAATAATAAAAAAACTTTCACCTGGCATGTTGTGTTCAAACTACAGAAAATCAAAGAAAAAATCTGGAAACACACACACAGAAAAACAACACCTTACCTATGAAGAAAGAAGTATAAGATTTATAGCAGACTTCTTGTCATCAACAATGCAAGCAAAAAGAGAGCGGAGAGAAATATTTAAAATGTTGAAATAAAGGAATCACCAAGCTAGAATTCTGTATTAGGGAAAATTGTTCCTCAAAAATGAAGGAGAAATAAAGACTTTCTCAAATGAACAAAAATGAGGAATTTTTCACCAGTAGATCTGCCTTTCAAAAAATGTTTAAAGAAGTTTAATTTTTTTAAAGTTCAGAGAAAGAAAATGATGCAAGTTAGAAACTGTGATCTATGTAAAGAAATGAAGGGCATTAGAGAGGGAACACATAAAGGTAAAATAAACCCTTTTATTTTTCTTTTTCTTACTTGATTTAATATATAAGTGTTCAAACTAACAACAGCAACAATATATTGAATGAGTATAGCTTATTGATAAGTGAAATGAGTGACATCAATGTTAGAAGGGATGAATACGAAATATTTTAAGGTACCTACACACTCATAAAATAATATAGACCTATTTAGAAGTGGACTTGTAAATACATGTTGTAAATACATGTTGCCATCCTTAGGGCAACCACTAAAATCATTTTTTAAAAAGAAGTATAACTGATTTGTTAAGAAATGAGAGAAAACAGAATCATACAAAATGCCTAATTAAATCAGATAAGGAAGAAAAGGGGTAGAATATTAAAAAATAAGAAATAAGAAGTGCAATGAATAGAGAACAGTACAGAAAGGGGAGAGATTAATCCAACTATACACATAATCACTTTAAATGTGAATGGATTAAATGCAACTATAAAAATTAAAAACAGAAAATGACAGAGGGGATAAAAAAACAACTGACTATATAT
Source organism: Stenella coeruleoalba (assembly GCF_951394435.1). Lineage (NCBI taxonomy): Eukaryota > Metazoa > Chordata > Mammalia > Artiodactyla > Delphinidae > Stenella > Stenella coeruleoalba. The sequence continues at coordinate 158,721,775 of NC_137169.1, forward strand.
GTTGTCTGCAAGAAACCCACTTTAATAAGAAAGACATAGATTATAAGTAAAGTGATGAAGAAAACTATACCACACTAACACTAATGAAGGGAAAGCTGGAGTAGCTATATTAATGTCAGGCAAAGCAGACTTCAAACAAGGAAAATTATCAGGGATAGAGAGAGGCATTACATAATGATAAGGGGGTCAATTTTCTAAGAAGACTTAATCCTTAATGTGTACGTGCATAACAGCAAAGTACCAAAATAAGTGAGGCAAAAACAGATAGAATGGCAAGATGAAATAAACAACTCTATTATTATAGTTGGAGACCTCAACAGACCTCTATCAGTAATTGACAGATTCTGCTTACAGAAAATCAGTGAGCATACAGTTGAACTGAACCACCATCATTATCAACTGTATCTAATAGACATTTATAAAATACTTATCCAACAGCAGAAGAATACAGTCATCCCTTGGTACCTGAGGGGGATTGGTCCCAGGAGCCCCTGCATATACCAAAATCTGCTGATGCTCAAGTCCCTCATATAAAATGTAGTAGTAAAATGAATGGAAATTTCAATCCAAGTTGATTGAATCCACAGATGCGAAACCCAAGAATTTAAAGGGCTGACTAAATATTTCTTTAAAACAATCCAGGTATAAGTGGACCTGCCCAGTTCAAACCCATGTTATTTAAGAGTCAACTGCACATTCCTCTCAAGCTCACATGGAACATTCACCAAGACACATCACATTCAGGGACATGAAACACACCTCAAGCACATTTTAAAAGAATTGAAATCATCCAAAGTATGCTCTCAGAACACAATGGAAATAAACTAGAAATCAATAACAGAAAGTGGCTAGAGAATCCCAAAGTATTTGGAGATTAAACAAACAACACACTTGTAAATAATACATGGGTCAAAAAAGAAATGCCAAGAGATATTAAAAATAATTTGAACTTAGTGAAAATTGAAATAAAACCTATCAAAATTTATGAGATGCAGTGAAAGCAATGCTTAGAGGGAAATTTATAGCATTGAATGCATATTTTTTAGAAAAATAAAGATCTAAAACCAAAAATGTAAGATTTCACCTTAGGATACTAGAGAAATAAGAGCAGTATAAACCAAAAGAAAGAAGAAGTAACAAACTTAAAGCAGATATTAATGAATCTTAAAATAAGAAATAGAGAAATATCAATAGAGACAATGAGAAAATTAACGAAACAAAAAGGTGGTTCTTTGAAAACATTAATATAATCAATAAACGTCTAGCCAGGCTAAGAATAAATATAAAGACGTAAGTTACCAACACCAGAAATGAAAGAGGGACCATCATTTAAAAATATAGTAGACTATTATGAAAAACTGTATGATCCCAGATTTGACAATTTGAATGAAATGGACTAATGCTTGAAAGACACATCATACCAAAACTGACACAAGGAGAAATAGATCATCTTAATAGGCCCATATCTATTACAGAAATTCAAACAATAATTATCCTTCCAGAAGAGAAAGCACCAGGCCCAGATTTTTTCACTGGTGAACTCTACCAATCATTTAAGAAAGAAATGATCCCAAATCTCTTTAGTATCCTCCAGAAAAGAGAAACAGAGGGCACACTTCCTCACTCATTCTTTGAGACCAGAATTACCCCCATAACAAAACCATAAAAAGACAAGAAAACTACAGTCCGATATATCTCATGGGTAGCTGCAAAAATCCTAACCAAAATTATAGCTCACTGCATCCAAAGATGTATAGAAAGAATGTACTCCATAACCAACTAGGATTATCCCAGGTATTCAAAGCTGTCTAAACATTCAATAATCAGTGTAATCCATTGCATCAAAAGGCTAAAGAAGAAAATTTTGCAGCAGTATTACCTCAGACATGTTACCTTGCATTCTCATGTCTCATTTTTCACATTTGTAAAGTATGGTTTATAATAGGACACACCTCAAACAAGGCAGGCCGTGAGGAGTAACTGCCGATTCCTTTTTCTCATTCATTTTAGGAGGAGACCACCAAGCACTAGTCTGAGTCTAGCAGGGGAATCAGACATGGCTGTCATAGAGTTCAGGAAATGATGGTACAGAGATACAAATACAGGCCTGGAATACAGTAGGTAATTGCTAAGTGTTTGTTGAAGGAGTGACAAAATGAACACAATACTATGGGGACTCAGATGAGGGGCAGCTAACTCTTTCTGGTAGTTTCATGAAAGACTTGTTGGCAAAAGTGATTTTTGAGCAGGTCTTGAAGGATGCATAGGAAGCTATCCAAAGGAGGAGATGTATATACCAAATTTCATAGTCAAAGAGCAAGGGGAGTCCCAAGTGACAGCAAGCGAGGCAGTGAGGCCAGGAAGAGCTGTAATGCCCCTCCCTCCCTCCTTCCTTCCTTCCTTCCTTTAGGTTTATGGCTGGTATCGATTTAGGGCTTTATAGTTGTTGAGATTATCTGGTCTGGGAAACTCGCATTGTATCTGTTTTTGTAATGTAATTTTCTTCCCATTGTGTAACATAGCAAGACTTCAGGTACTCAATCTAAACGTTTTGTCTTTGGGCTGAGCTGACATTCTGTTTTAGAAATACCACTCTAATATTTAGGTGTTATATAGTTATGAGTACTGTTTACTACTGTCTGCTCTCATTTGCCAGGTCTAAGTTCTACCAGTTGTTACATATTTAGAAAATCACAAGATAAAAATACTAATTTTGATGCAAAATTTTGGCCAAGTGTAGACAACAGTATCCATTTGATATGACTTAAAAATCTTCTGCTTTTACTTTTATTTTCTTTTGCCTTTATTTTGACTGTGTAAATATTTCCAAAATTTTGATATTTTTACAAAGAAAAAATACATGCATAGTTCCATCCATTTTGTAAGTAGACTTTTAATTTTGTGTTTATTTCCAAGACTTCTTCTTTGAACACCACCATTTTGTCATTGAACCATCCAAACTATGTGAATTAAAAAATTTTTTGATTATATATTTATTAGTAAACTTTACTTTTTAGAACAGTTTTAGATTTACAGAAAAATTGTGAAGCTGGTACAGAAAGTTCCCAAATAGTTCATATTCAGTAGCCTCTATCAAAGCATCGTACATTAATATGGTACACTTGTCACAATTAATGAACCCAAATTGTTAATTATTAAATAATTATTAACAAGTTCCAAACTTTGTTCAGATTTGCTTAATTTTTACTTAATGTCTTTTCTCTCTTCCAGGATCTCACTGAGGATACCACATTACATTTAGTTGTAATGTCACCTTAGGCTCCTCTTAGCTGTGACAGATTATCATACTTTTATTGACTTTTGATGACCTTGAAAGTTTATTTTTTAATTTTTAAAAATTTTATTGAAGTGTAGTTGATTTACAATGTCATGTTAGTTTCAGGTATACAGAACAGTGATTCAGTTTATATATATATACATAAACTGAAGTTTATGTATATATATATATATACATATTTCAGATTCTTTGGCCATATAGGTTATTACAAAATATTGAGTATAGTTCCCTGTGCTATACACTAGGTCTTTGTTGGTTATATATTTTATATATAAAATATATAACTATGTATATGTTAATCCCAACCTCCTAATTTATTCCTCTTCCTCACCCTTCCCCTTGGGTAACCATAAATTTGTTTTCTATGTCTATGGGTCTATTTCTCGTTTGTAAATAAGCTCAATTGTATCTTTGTTTTTCAGATTCCACATATAAGCAATATCATATGATAACTGTCTTTCTCTGTCTGGCTTACTTCACTAAGTATGATGATATTTAATCCATCCATGTTGCTACAAATGGTGTTATTTCATTCTTTTTATGGCTGAGTAATATTCCATTGTATATATACCATATCTTCTTTATTCATTCATCTGTCAGTGGACATTAGATTGCTCCCATGTCTTGATTACTGTAAATAGTTCTACAATGAACATCGGGGTGCTTGTTTCTTTTTGAATTATAGTTTTCTCTGGATATATGCCCAGGAGTGGGATTGCAGGCTCATATGGTAACTCTATTTTTAGTTTTTTAAGAAACCTCCATACTGTTCTCCATAGTGGCTGTACCAATTTACATTCCAAACAAGAGCGTAGAATGGTTCCTTTTTCTCCATACCCTCTCCAGCATTTATTGTTTGTAGAATTTTTGATGATGGCCATCCTGACTGGTGTGAGGTGATACCTCATTGTAGTTTTGATTTGCATTTCTCTGATAATTAGCAATGTTGAACACTTTTTCATGCACTTTTTGGCCATCTGTATGTCTTCTTTGGAGAAATTTTTATTTAGGTCTTCTGCCCATTTTTTGATTGGTTTTTTTTTCTTTTTTGATATTGAGCTATGTGAGCTGTTTGTATATTTTGGAGACCTTGACAGATTTGAAAACTGTTCAGGTATTTTGTAGAATGTTCCTAAATTGAGAGTTGACTGATGTTTTCTCATTAGACTGGAGTTTGGGATTTGGGGGAAGGAAAACTATAGAAGTAAAGTGACACTTTCATGCCATATCAAGGGTACATATTATGAACATGACTTAGCACTGTTGATGTTGACCTTGACCACCTGGCTGAGGTAGTGTTTGTCCAGTTTTTCCACTATAAAGTTTTTACTATTGAAAAACTTTTATTTTAACTGCCTCCTTTCCTTGCTTATCTGTAAACTGCCACTCCAATTACATTCTTACTTTTCAAAAATAACACATATAAAACATGGAGAATACAAATGTATCAAGAAAACTGAAATTACTAAAAACCTCCCCACAAACAATACATCAAAGTAGTCTCAATTTTTTTTCTGAACATAAACAGCTAAGATTAAGTTATCAGTTTTCTAGGGTGATTACTATCATAATAGTAGTCATGGGAAATTTCCCATATCTAATAGAATGTTTGGTTTAAAAATAATTAATCCATGTTGTGAAATCTAAGAAATTTGCTCCAAATGGAAAAAAAAGCTCATCTTTTTGCCCCCTTCAACACATCTGCATTTTAGCAATAGTAATAGCTACCATGAATTTCAATGAATCTTACATACCAGGTATCATGTTAAGTACAATGCACATATTATCTTCTATAATACTCAGAGCCATCCTTTAATTATTTCTCTCATTTCACAAAGGAAACACCTGAGTTTTGTAGAGATAGAATACATTGTCTCATATCATAGTAAGTATGCAGCAGAAAACTGAGTCAAACAGAGCAAAAAACTCATTTCTTTACCACTCTTTTATATGACATCTTGCATGTTGGTCTTCTGTTCACCACTAGTACATTTAGAAACTACAACTGAACTGTATTGCTGATTATTTTAGTCATATACAGTAGGTCGACATGATAGTGCCCTGAAATGTAGCAACTGTAGGTACAATTATTGTATGTGAACTTTACAGTTCAGAGATTATAGATATACTTTTATACATTGAATACTTAAAAACTTCTGTCAGGGTCACTGGCTAGCTCTAAAGGGGAAACCCAAATTAAAGGAAGTGTTAGATTATTTTCTGTCTCTATGCTAGAATGAAGTTCTATGAGGGCAGGGAGTTTATTTTATTAAGAGATCTATTCCTAAATCCTAGAAAAGTTCCTGGCATGAAGATACAACGTTAAACATTGCCAAATATTTGTGGGGAAGTATAAACTTAATATAGAGTTATTTTTCAATGTAATGCTACCTATTTGTATAGATGAACAAATTTTTTGCTCCTATTTGTATAGATGAACAAAACCACAGCAACAAAATACTGCCTTCATAGAGCTCAAATTTCAGTAACTCATAATCATTCCTTCTCATTTTGCTGAGGATCCTTTCAATTTATTCATTTCTAGTGATATTTTAATGGAATTGGTTGATCTCAATAAAGTATAGTCTTAATTATATTGAGCTCTTAAGAATACAATGGCCACTTCATTTCATAGTTGTGAATATCTTCACAAAAAAGAGTATTTAACATATTTTAATCCTGGTTGGAATAAATTAAATGAAATGTGCAATACAAAATCATTTACAAAGCTCTTTTAGGAACTAAAATTTTGTTTCCATTTGGTTTTATTCAGCTAAGAAAGTTAATTTTCTGTTCTGAAGTGCTGTGTGAAACAGGTTATAAATAAACTGAATTTCATAAGCCAAATGAACCTGCAATTCTTGTCCAAGTTTAAATAAAAATGTGGTATGTAATACACATGCAATTAAGATAGTGAAATCATGCAGGGCATATATTATTGGCTCTATATCTAAATATATATATCATACAAAATTGCAATCCAGAGGTACAGTGTACTTATAGGCAGAATTATGTCTCCCCTAAATCCACACATTGATGTCCTAGCATCCAATGTGCCTGCATTTGGAACTAGGGACTTTACGGAGGTAATTAAAGTTAAATGAGATCATAAGGATGGGGGCCCTAATCCAATAAGACTGGTGTTCTTATTAGAAGAAGAGAAACCAAATAAAAGGTCATATGAAGACACAGAAGGCAGGAAGCCAAGGAGAGAGGTCTCAGGGAGAAGCCAAACTTGCCATCACCTTGACCTCTAGCCTCCAGAACTGTGAGAAAATACATTTCTGTTGTTTAAGTCATCCACTCTGTGGCATTTTGTTATGACATCCCTAGTTGCCTAATACCACTGCCTAAACCCTAAAGACACAAGGAAAAAATCCCCTAAGGAAAACTTGATAGTGCGTGTAGAAAGCTTTTTTCATATATTTAATAGTTTTAGGGTTTACGCGTGCATGTGTGTGTGTGTGCTTGAAAATACAGCTCATGCAGTATATACATTTATATGTATATACACACACATATACCCCAAGCAACTTAAAATCGGCAATATGTATGCTTTTTTAATTTTGTATATTTAAGAATGAACAGATATTACTTTATAGGTGTTATACAAATAAGCCAAAGATGTCCCCTGTTTACTGTGGCCCCCATGTTTTTACTTCATCACAGCAGTCTAGACTGTTAGCTCAAAAGCCTACTGGTGCTAAACTCAAATTCTTACACATCCAATTGCTTTAAATATAGCCCCAATAGGCCTATTTTTAGTCATTTAGAAGCCAGCCTTCTCTGCAAACCCCAAGAAACTGCACCCAACATCTACTAGCCATAAATAAGGTAAACCATGGCCCTTTAAAGATCCCAAGTACCTGCTGGCTTTGAAAGCTCTCTCACCCAGGCACCACCTAGATACTTAAGCCTCCTCTCCAGCTCTCTTCCCCAGTCATTTATTTGTCCTCTTCCCTTTATGGATGGTGGACCTAGGCTGCTGTGTCTAAGAGGTCTCCTGCTGTGAGGGATCTCCCCTCACATGCATCCTGTCCAAGTGCTGCCCACAATGCAGCTCCTTGTGTGCTACTGCCACCCCCTAGCATATGTCTTGTCCTTGATTAGCCACCCAAATCCTTTAATTCAGTGCAATGGGTATGAGTATCTTAAATATGGATAAGCTTGTAGTCAAACTTAGAAATACATATGAATCAAATAGAAAGCAAACAGTTATTAGAAGTGGCAGGGCTTCCCTGGTGGCGCAGTGGTTGAGAGTCCGTCTGCCGATGCAGGGGACGCGGGTTCGTGCTTCGGTCTGGGAAGACCCCACATGTTGAGGAGCGGCTGGGCCTGTGAGCCATGGCCGCTGAGCCTGCGCGTCCGGAGCCTGTGCTCCGCAATGGGAGAGGCCGCAACAGTGAGAGGCCCACAAACCGCAAAAAAAAAAAAAAAAAAAGAAGTGGCAAAGCTCTTATAAAATACAACTATCTCATAAGGGTGTTGGGAGGAGTAATTAATGTAAAATAGTTAGAATAAAGCTCAAAACACAGCAAGTACCTAATGATATTAAGCAAATATTAATAATCTTGTCAATCTAGACTCAAAAATGTGGATCTAATTTATTCATCTTTTTTTGCTCTGCTAACTTTTTATTATCATTTTATAACTTATTCAGCAAACATATTTGAGTACTTTCATTGTGCCAGGTCACTACATGGTAGGAATTTTCCATAACTGTTCCTCTTAATTTAAACAGAGTATTTCACATGGAACTTTTTTATTATATAAAGAGAATTTCCTGTCCAGATTAGTCAATTTTAATCATAAATCCTTTAAGAGATCGTTCTATAATCACTGAAAAAAGCTGACTAAATACATGTAGATTAAATGAGTTTAAAGTCATTAAAGTTATAATGTAAGAGAAGATGATTCTAGGACAACTTATAAAAGCCTATGCTTTCCTTCCATATTATTTCCTTTTGTATGTTTACTATTTCCTTTGGGTTTGAGGTTTCTAGGGTACTGAATACACTGGTTTCTTTGATTCTTCAATTTTTATCAAAACTTATCTATTATGTCTATTTATCTATAATGTATTAAAAAACATCAAACCCAAAATGTATAAGAATTTTCGTATGTTAAATTCCTTTGGAAACGAAAGTAATGTAAAAGACACATGGATTCCAAGTTGTGTCAGCACCTTGTGTCCAGGAATGTGTTAAACTTTATCTCAATTAACAGAGATGTTTATTAAAAAATTAATAGCAGTTAACACTGCTGTATGATATATCAGAGAGTTGTTAAAAGAGTAAATTCTAAGAGTTCTTATCACAATGAGAATATGTTTTTCTTATTTCTTTTCTTTTTATTGTAGCTATATGAGATGATGGATATCAGCTGAAACCACTGTGATAATCATTTCAGAATACATGTAACTCAGACCATCATGCTGTGTGCCTTAAACTTATACAGTAATATATGTCAATTATTTCTTAATAAAACTCAAAAAGAAAATAAGTGGTGGTTTTAAAAATTTACCAAAGTGAAATTTACTAATGGGAAACTAGAACAGCAAAATAATGAAATAAAAGTTCCCACATGGCAGTGTGAATTTTCTCTTTGCTACCTCTCTTCAAATATCAATATTTAAGCCTTTGAAGAGAAGCTTTATAAACAACTTAAGTGTGTTTAAAAACATAGAACTATTGTGGTAGAAAGTCCTTTATATTTGGATTACATCATGTTCAGACTGAAAAACCAATAATTAAAGATTAGATAATTAGGAGCTTAAAAATCTTCAGGTTTGGGGGCTTTTACTGAATTGCAATGCTTAAAAAGGAAGTTTGCAAGTAAGAAGATGCTGAAGTGTACCAGTATGAAAGTAAAGTAAGGAACAATCTATGTGACCTTGAACTTGGTGACACATTTTTAGACGCAATACCAAAAGCACATTCCATGAAAGAAAAACTTGGTAGTTTGGATTTTTAAAATTAAAAATTTCTAAGCTCTGAAGTAAACTTTTAAGGGAATAGAAAGACAAGCCATAGATTGGGATAAGCTATTTGGAAAACCCATGTCTGATAAAGGTATTGTATGCAAAATACAGAAAGAAATTTTAAAACTCAACAATAAAAAAAAAATTAAGGCAAAATATCTGGATACCTCACCAAAAAGGACATACAGATGGCAAATAAACGGGAATATGCTGAAAATTATTTGTCATTAGGGAACTGCAAATTAAAACAACAAAGGGGTATCACTACACAACCAGTAGAAAGATTTTAAATCCAAAATTTTAACAATACCAATTGCTGACATGGATGCAGAGCAACAGGAACTCTCATTCACTGACAGCGAGAATGCAAAAGGTTCAGCCACTTTGGAAGACAGTTGGCAATTGCTTACAAAGCTAAACATACTCTTACCACACAATCCAGCAGCCATGCTCCTAGATGTTTACTCAACTTATTTTAAAACATATTCACAAAACCCCTGCAGACTTCAGGTTTTTGATTTACATGAAAGAAGCTTGGAAGTCACCACTCTGTCCTAACAACCAGTAAAACGCTGAACAGACTGGAAAATCAACAACTCTTCTTGAATTCATAACAGAGGGGGAGGACACAGTGCAAACTGCTGTCTCCAGTACTGGAAAGTCAGACAAGTGAATACAGAGAGTCATGACTCACCTGAGCAGAGTCTGGCGGGCAGAAACTGTCAAGGGAACCAGTGCTGGAGCAGGAAAACCTGAACTGGAATTGTCTAATTGCTGGAGGCTCAGTGTGGACAATCCTGACGTTTAAAAACTCCAGGGGAGCCCAGTCATAGTGGGGCTCCCACACTTTAGTGAGTTTTACCTCCAGGAGCTCAACTGGATTCTCACAGTAAGTGTCAGAGAAAAATCCCCTTGTGCTGTCAGCAGCAGGAAGGGAAGAGGAACCATTTTGAAATATGCTAGTGAGCAGGCTGTTCTACTTAACAAGGCCAGCGCTCAGGAGAAATTAATTAACCGGAGTCTAATTGGCTGCGATATTAGCAGAGCCTAGCTCACCTGGGAGAAGGGAAATACCCAACTCTAGTCAGCTGTAGCCTTCCACATAGGAGAGGGGGAATACACAGCTCTAGCCCACTTGAGCCATCCTCATTCACCTAAGGAGAGAGACAAAAACTGAAAAACACTCGTGAAGTTCCAGAGGCACTGGCCCACTAAACAACTGAGAGCTAGTTATTAGAGATTACAGAATTATAAAACACCTCCCCTCCCCCCACACCTTACCACCACATTACTAATGGCCTGGTTACAGCAGTTCTTTGTTCAAATCTGGCTGTCAAGAAAAATTACAAGGCATAGTAAAAGGCAAAGAAAACACAAGAGATAGAAGGAACCACACATCACAGGGATTGGGAATGATCATACCAGGATTTTGAAAGAACTATAATTAATATGTTAAGAGCTCTAATGGATAAACAGCATGCAAAAACAGATGGATAATGTCAGCAAAGAGATGGAAATCCTAAGAAAGAACCCAAAAGAAACACTAGAAGTGCAAAACACTGCAACAGAGATGGGAAGAAAGCCTTTGATGGGATTATTGGTAGACTAGACATGACAGAAGAAAGAATCTCTAGAATATCCAAGGTCTGTGGGACAGCTACAAAAGGTGTAACATACACATATAAGAATACCACAAGGAGACAATAGAAAATAACAGAAGAAATATTTTAAACAATAATGACTGAGAATTTCCCCCAAATTAGTGTCAGTCACCAAATCACAGATCCAGGAAGCTCAGAGAACATCCAACAGAATAAATATCAAAAGATTACATGTAGGCGTATCATTTTCAAACTATAGAAAATCAAAGATAAAGATCCTAAAAGACACCTTCATGCAAATATTTGTAGCAGCTTTACTCATAATTGTCAAAAATCAGAAGCAACCAAGTTCTCCTTTTAACAGGTGTGAATAAACAGTTGTGGTACATCCCAACAATGAGATGTCATTCCATGAGAAAAAGAAATGTGGTACCAAACATGAAAAGATATGGATAAATTATAAATGCATATTGCTAAGTGAAAGGAGCCAGTCTGAAAAGAATCATGAAAAATTGTATGACACTCTGGAAAAGGCAAATCTATAGAGATAATTTTAAAAAGTCAGTGGTTGCCAGGTGTTTGGAGACTGAGAAGTGTTAAATAGGTGAAGTACAGAGAATTGTTTAGGGCAGTGAAACTACCCTGTATGATACTGTAGTGGTGGATACATGATACTGTGCATCTGTTAAAACCCACAGAAATTTACAGCACGAAGAGTGAACCTTAATATACATAATTTAAAAAAAACATTCATTTAGATATTCTGGAGAATCCACAATGGAACACAGAATGTGACAAAACATCTAACTGTATTACAAGTATGAAATAACTTCACTTAAGAAGTTTTGGGGAAAATGGTGTTGACCTAAGTAACTGGAACTGAGTGCAGGCTGTAAAATGAAAGCCAAAGTAAACTATATAAAAGCGCTGTAAAAAATTAATGAACAGACACTTTGCTAAGAAAAAATAACTCAGATAATATATTTACTTGAATTAAAGCATAACATCATTGATATTCCCAGTCTCTGACTAAATTGGCACTGAATGACTCACCCTGGATTGTCACATCTGTTGCTTTTGAAGTCTGTGAAACACCAGTGTCTCAAGCACATGTTTAAGGCTTTACTTGAGATTTCACATACACTGATCTCAGGGACAAATTTACCTAAAATGGGATTTTAAAAATGTATAAATGTATTAAAGCCATGTGGGATCTTTACTTTGGTGCTGCCTGCACTCAAGTTGCAGATTCCCTTAAGACTCTAAATGTACACTTACCACAGCTGTTGGGTTCAAGCAGACGTGTTGGTTGCAGAAGCTCAGAGACGAGAGAAGTTGAAGAAACCTGCAGAGATTTCTTGGAACCCAGCTCCTATTCACTAAAACCAATGACAAATGTAAAGCAAATAGGAGGTGACAAAGGTTGCAAAGACATTCAGTGTTTATGTTTTCTCTAGTGTATGCTGATTGCCAGGAGTCCGTTCCCTCTGTCATCCATTCCCCAATACGGCATGAGTTAGAAATTTTATCAGTAAATGTTTTCACTCTCAATATTCAACCTGTTCTAGTAGACCGTTGAAGACAGTTTTTAGATTCACAGCTTGTCATCATTTGTCTATACCTGTGGCAAGGAATATGGAATAAGATGCTCTCAGCGCTGTTTGCACATTAAACTAAGGTGACAAATGCTGTGTATCAGAATGATCAGGTACATAAAATTCAGAGACCCAACTGGCATGCTGTAGATATTTGGATTTTATTTTTAAAATGTTCATGATAAAGGGTTATAAGTTCAATATTATATAGTCAGGTATACATTATAATGAAATGAACTACATGAATTAGCAATATGCACAATACAACTTATTCTTTGATCCTGATTTTTAGAATTCATGTTATGTTTATCAATTTATACATTAGAGTTTTTCTATTTAAATACAGTTAAACAGAGCTATAATAAAAAAGCATGATGTTTTGTAATTGGGAGGGCTTTCTCAATAGGCAGAGGGAAGGAATGTGACTGACATCTTTATTTTCTTCTGTGTGTAAAGGAAAATCACTTTATTTTGACATGCCTCAGTATTAAAATCAGCATTATAAAATATTCATGGTAATCTCTAATTTTCATACTGATAGTCAAGATTTAACAGAAGTTATAAAAATTGCACTGATATAGATTTATGGTACTCCAAATAAACATCAAATATGGGCTGTGAGCTAAAAGAGCCTATGTCATACTGCTTAGGTCAGCTTCAGAAAGACATAGATTTCCAGAATTCTTCAGCACTATAAAATATGCATTGTAATCCCTAATTACAAAGCAGATACAAGTCTGTCGATGCCCTTTCACATAAAACTCCTTTAATCGCTGCTTCAGATATTGGCAAATCATGATTTACAATTAATGAAAATTTAAAATTACACAATTATTAATCAAATAGTGTACTATCAAGCAGGATGGATTAAATTATGATGTGATAATTTACAATCACAAAATCTCACTGGATTAACACAGTCACAGTTTATTTCTTGCCAATTAAGCATATCTATTGTGGTACTGCAGGGGCTTTCTGCTTATAACTGTCACTCAGGAATCTAGGGTGATACAGACTCATTCTGGACACGTAATTCTACAACCATTGCAGTAGGCAAAAGGTTAGATGGCAAGTTGCACCTGTATTCAATTTTTCCAATTGGAAATCCACATAATGCTCTGTTCACATTTCACTGGCCAAAGCAAATCACATGGCAATTCTTAATTTAAAGATAATGGAAGAGGAATAAACCTGGGATGATTCCAACACCAATCATAAGTGCTGCAATTATTGAGGAGGCCTCCCAGTGCACTTCACAGGCATACCTATGTTAAATTTATTCTAGCCATTAGCTTCAGCTGAGTGCCCAAAGAAAAGCTGGAGCTCTTGGCAATCAAACTACTACATGGTAAAGATTACAGTCAGCAAATTACCCAGGGCTGGCCCATGACTGTTCCTGTAGGTAAAGTTTTCTTGGAATCAGCCATGCCCACTCCTTTATGGCTGCCTTTATACAACAACAGAAGAATTATGTAGTTACAAAAAACTCTGTATGGTCTGAAAAGTCTAAAATATTTACACTTTGGAGTTTTAAAGAAAAATTTGCTGGCTACCAGTGTAAGTGCATACATGACAGATGATAAAGATTTTATTTTTGTTTCTTCCTCATTTTTTCTTTCAGTAGTGCTTGTTTCTGATGTAATACTGTACATGTGAAAATTCAAGGAGGTCCCCACAGGAGTCTACATTATTGATTAATGAATGTGAAAAGCATCAATCCATATTTACCACCAGAAATTACTGAGAAAGGTTGAGTTTGTAACTGTGAAAGGATAAATATGAAGTTATGCATGCCTTTTGGTAAACACAGTATTTTAATATATCTTTTGTGTATTTTTAATTAAAAAATATTTCATTAATAGTTACTTTTTCATTTTTTTCTATTGTGGCAAAATCCACAATTCTTATCACTTCAGCTCTGTGGCATTAAGCGTACCCACATTGCTGTGCAACCATCACCACCATCCATCTCTAGAACCTCTCCATGCTCCCCAACTGAAATTCTATACCCGTTAGATACCAACTCCCAATTTCCTCCTCCCCACAGCCCCAAGTAACAGTATCTGTCTCCATGAACCTAAGCACCCTAGCTATTCCCACACAAGTGGGATGTTGCAACATTTATCCTTCTGTGACTGGCCTACTTCTAGCATAACATCTTCAAGGTTCATCCTTGCTGTAGCACATGCCAGGATTTCCTTCTCTTTCAAGTCTGAACAATAGTCAACAGTATGCATAAACTACATTCTGTTTATCCTTTCTTCCTTGGATAGACACCTAGGTTACCCCCACCTCCTGGCTGCTGTTAAAAATGCTGCCAGAACATAGGTGTACAAGTGGCTGTTCAAGTCCCTACTCCAACCTCTTTTGGGTATATACCCAGAAGTGGAACTGCTGGATGACATGGCAATCGGTGTACAATTTTTGAGGGCTAGACAGTCCTCCAGAGCCACTGCACCATTTCATATTCCCATCAGCAAAGCACAAAGACTCCAATTTCTGCGTACCTTTCCCAACACCTGCCATTGTGTTTTGTTTCAACAACAGCCATCCCAAGTGTGTGAGGTGACATGCCATCCTGCTCTCAGTCTGAATTTCCCTAAAGATTAATGATATTTAATATCCTCTCATATGCTCATGCACTACCCATACATCCTCTTTGGAGAAATGTCCACTCAATTCCCTTATATTTAATTGGACTGCCCTGTCTTTTTATTGCTGAGGTGTAAGACATCTTTTGTTATTCTGGGTATCAATCCCTTATGCAGTATATGATTTGCAAATATTTTCTCCCATTCTGTAGATTACATCTTCACTCTGTTGATAGTGTCCTTGGATGCACAAAAGTTTTAAATTTTGATGAAGTCCAACTTATCTATTTTTTCTCTTGGTGCCTGAGCTTTCGGTGTCATATCCAATAAAGCATGATCAAATCCAATGTCATGAAATTTTGCCATGTTTTCTTCTAAGAGTTTGATAGTTTTAGCTTTTACATTTAGGTCTTTGATCCATTTTCAGTTAACTTTTATACATGTTAAGAGCATAACTTCCTTTCTTAATGCATGTAGATCATCTACTTCTCCCAAAACCACTTGTTGAAAAGATGTTTCTTTCCCCATTGAATAGTCTTGGCATCCTTGTTAAAAACCAGTTGACTGCTTCAAGTCCCTTTAAATTCCATGTTAACATTAGGATGGGTTTTTCTATTTCTGCAAAAAAAAAAAAATCATTGTGATTTTAATCGGTATTGCATTGAATCTGTAGTTTACTCTGGGTAGTGTTGACATTTTAGCAATATTGAATATCCCAATCAATGAATATGGGACATCTCGCCATTTATTTGTGTCTTTTTGAAATTTGTTTCTTTAATTTCAGTGTAAATATTTTTTCTAGTTGGTTAAGTTTATTCCTAAGTATTTTATTCTTTTTGACGCTATTGTAAATTGAATGGTTTTCTTAATTTCCTTTTTGATTGTTCATCGTTAGCATACAGAAATGCAACTAATTTTCGTTATTGATTTTGTATCCTATAACTTTGCTGAGTTCATTTATTAGTTCTGTTTTTTCTCTTTTTGGGGATGTAATTGTTTTGGTTTTCTACATATAATGTCATGTCATCTGTGAACAGAGATAAGATTAATTCTTCCTTTCTGATTTGGAACGTTTAACTTTCTTTTTCTTGTCTAACTGCCCAGGTTGACTTCCAGGACTATGTTGAATATAAGTGTTGAAAAAGAACATTCTTGTTTTGTTCTTGACATTAAGAGACAATATTTTCAATCTTTTATCATTGAGTATGAAGTTAGCTATGAGTTTTTCATATACGGCCTTTATTATGTTGAGGTGATTTTCTTCTATTCCTAGTTTTTAGACTGTCTTTATCATGAAATGTGTTAAATTTTGTCAAATGCTCTTCCTTAATCCATTGAGATGATCATGTGTTTTGTTCTGGCTTGGTTTGTTTTTTCTGCTAATGTGATGTATGAATATTACATTGATTGATTTTCATATGCTGAACCACCCTTGCATTCCAGGAATAAATCCCACTTGGTCATGGTGTAAGTAAACAGAATGTTTATGGGGAAATTTAACAAATATTTTTAAATTATAAAAATTTTCAAATATTTACAAAAGAAGAAAGGTCAATAAATCTTATGAATTCATCATCTAGCTTAAAAAAAACCATGTTTTAAATCTATCCCCTAATATTTGTTCTTTAAACCAAACAACTTTAAAGTTAATATGAATCTCAAAAATAGTAATAAAAATATTTCTTACATAAACACAATCACATTAGCACTTGTTACAAATTTAATTATTTATTAATGTCATGTAATAATATTCAATTCATAATCAATTTCCTTTACCTTCTAAAAAATGTATTTTCACAGTTTTTGATCACATCAGAATTTTAAAAAATCACACAAAATCCTCCAATTTAATTTTTTTCAATTCTATTAAAATTTTAAAGATATATAGGCAATTATTCTATAGTACACTCCAAATTTTGGATTTTATTGATTGCTTCCTTATGAGGTAGTTTAACTTTTCCCCTGTTCTCCATATTTTCTCAGTATTTTAGTTAGATATAAAGGTTTGAATATATTAAACTTCAAAATTTTTGTCAAGAATACTGTGTAGGGCTTCCCTGGTGGCGCAGTGGTTGAGAATCTGCCTGCCAATGCAGGGGACACGGGTTCAAGCCCTGGTCTGGGAAGATCCCACATGCTGCGGAGCAGCTAGGCCCGTGAGCCACAACTACTGAGTCTGCGTGTCTAGAGCCTGTGCTCCACAACAAGAGAGGCGGTGACAGTGAGAGGCGCGCACACCGCGATGAAGAGTGGTCCCTGCTTGCCGCAACTGGAGAAAGCCCTCGCACAGAAACGAAGACTCAACACAGCCAAAAATAAATAAATAAATAAATATTTTTTTTAAAAAAAGAATACTGTGTACATAATTTTGGGTGATTCAATTGCATAACATGGAGAAGCATAGTATGTTTGTTTGTCTCAGGACTAGTGATTCTAATCAGGAATAAGTCTAGATTAGTTAAGGCCTGAAACTTTTACAATTTGAAGTCTCTTCTTTAACAAAAAGGCTACAGAATTACAAAAAAAGTGACAAATGTAAAAGTTTAGTTAGAATAGTAAAGAAATTACAGACACAAAAATTAAAATTCATAAAACCTAACTAATTTCTTCAAACATCATGCACTGTTCTGGCCCCTCCCAGAGCTTGGAAGTGACATATGCAAATAAGGGAACCTGAAGCTGAAGCTTAATTACCTTCATGGTAACCTGCTTCTGATACTAAGAATTGATTACTGCATTCCAGTCATGACATAACTCCTTCTTTATAATTCTTCCCATTAGAATTCCACCTTAGTACAATATAACAGCCATCATGACTGTTGCCTAAATCCATTATTTCAATATAGATTGCAAAAAGATATTTAAATTTGATCATTTCTTCTCCATTTTTGAGATAGAATTCATTTTTAAGAACAGTGACCCTCAGAGCTATTTGACTATCTAAAATACAGTTCCTACCATAAAGATAGTAAAATGTGTATTTCCTTACCATTATCTCTTTTGAGAGTAATGAGTTGATGTTTAAGCAAACTCTAATGATTTTATCATTTTGATATGTTACTTTTTTCTTCTTTTTATCACTATCTCTATGAAACAGCATGTTCACCTTTATAATATGTATACTGTATATATACACATACATACATGTATACAATATATACACACAAATATATAGGCTTGTATGTATACTGTATATAGTACTTACACATATACTACAAACGCATGCACATATAAACATATGTGTATACATATATATATAATATGTATACACACATATACAAATTAATAGGCTTGTATATATTCAATATTTTTACATATATAGTTTTGTTTTAAGGAGTTGACTCATGTGACCGTGAGGCAGGCAAGTCAGGGCAGGACTCTGGGCTGGAGACGCAGGGAAGAGCTGATGTCCCAAGTCCATTGGAGGAACACTTCCCTCTTTCTAGGGCACCTCATTTTTCTCTCCAGTCCTTCAACTGATGGACGAGGCCCACCCACGCCGCGGCATTGACAATCTCCTTTACGCAAAGTGGACCCATTTCAGTGTTAATCTCTTCTGAAAAATACCTTCCTGGCCACATCTGGAATAATGTTTGTGGTTGCCGAGGCCCCACGCAGTGCGCACATGAGATTAACCATCCCCGTGGCGATGATGACACTTTATTTTCTCCCTTGACCATTGTCACTACTATTCCAATTAAAATGGCAGTGCTATGAGGGCAGGGCATTTCCTTTTTTGCCAGTACTGAGCGTCCGCAGTCTGGTGCCTAGCATGGGCTAAATACACGGCATTTTTGTGAACAGAAGCCGGGATTCCACCTGTTATATTTAATAGGAATTATAGTCTTATTATTGGGGGGGCGGGGGGGGTGTGGTCAGGGTACGTCGAGGTCGGGAGTCGAACCCGCCACCACTGGCCCTGAGAGGTTTTCCCGGGTCCCCACTTCGGGCCGGTGGGTGTGGCCAGGGGGCAGCCGATGACGTCGTACGTGCGTGCGTACGTGCGTGCGTGGTAGCGTGCGTGCGTGAGAGCGTGAGAGTCCCGGGGCGGGCCGCGCGCGCCAGGAGTGTATCAGCCCGGCCCCCAGCTCATTGTGCTCGCCTCACGCCGGCCCGAGTTCGCAGCTAGCACTGGAGGCCCCGGGCCGGTGACCACAAAGCGGGAGCCGGGGGCCGGACGGGAGCGCGGCGGCGGCCCTGAGGCCCAGGCCAGGCCCCTCCTCTCAGCCTCCCGCCTGCCCGTCTGCCCCGCCCCCGCCGGCGGCGCCGCGCCCCTCCCCCAAGCGCCAGACTAGCGCGGTGCGGGGACCGCGCGTGAAAACATGGGGGAGAAGCTGGAGCTGAGGCTGGAGTCGCTCTTGGGGACCGAGCCCGCCGTCTGCCCGTGGCCGCTGCCGGTCTACGTAAGTGCCGCCCGTCCCCTCCTCCCGGACCCCCGCCCCTCTTCCCCCACGGCGCGTGCTGAGCCCACCGACAGACGGAGCGACTCGAGTCGCCAGACCCTCTTTGGAGCCCCCCTTCCCGCCCCGCCGTGGTTCTCCGCGGCCGTTTCCAGCCCCCGCGCGCAGGGTGGGCAGAGGGGAGCCGGCGCCGGCCGGGGGGCACAGACTCGGCCGCGGGGACCCCGCACTTTCGAGGGGCGCCCGAGCTGGTCTGCGGTTGGCTCTGCAGGGCTGGGGACCCCGGTCCCCCCGGGTCTGGACTGCCGGCGGGCTTACCGTTCTGTACTTTAGGATCTGACACGTAGGGTTTCTTTTTCCTGGTGGTTTATTCTTAGCGCTGTCAACGTGCTTTTTTTTTTTTTAATTTTCAGGGCACCCTTTCCTCCCTCTCTCCAGTTTTTTTGTGTTTCTGTTTTGTTTTGTTTTAGTTAGGCATTTTGTCCCTCTGATCTTGAGTGGGTGGGCTGGCAGGACACTTGGAGAGGAGGCGTTCTGTCCCCTGACCTTGAGTGGCCTTTGGAAAATGACAGGCCAGACGGAAATGTACACAGGCGTCCGGTGATTCCAGAAATGCAGGGTGTCCGGCTAGGTGGGCGCCCGGCCTCTCGTCCCCCGTGGCGGCGTGGTGCGCGTGTTCCTTGTCTCAGGGTTTACGCTTGGGCCCCGCAGCCCACCTTCCGGAGGGAAAGCGCAGCGGGCGCCTTGGGCCGGCGCCTTTGGGGCGCCCTTTCGTGCGCTCGGCTTGCGGGGGACCAGCCTCCAGGCGACCCGGCGGGGAAGCCCGCGCGACCCGGCCTTCGCGCGGGCTCCGTGTGTGTCAGTTTGTGGAAAGTGTGTCGCGGCCGGGGTCGGGGTCGGGACGCTGGGACCGCCTGGGAGCCGATGTACAGGGATATGATTTCCATTTTCAAGGCGCATTCATTCCATGCAGGGAGACAGCCTAACATAAAATTTGCCTAACAAAAAATATATTAACAGGTGGAAAGACTATCTCTCAGTTGAACAGCGGATGCCTGGGACTCGTTTCATTGCTTTCAAAGTTCCTTTAAAAAAGGTGAGCAAAAGTTAATACCGTATTCTTCCAGAAATCTGAATTCACCATATAGAGCCCTGGCTCTCAACCCCGTCGTACTCCATTTTCCCTTTTTATAGCAAATGCTTTTTAATACCTCTTTTACTATCCAGAAATGGGATTCATAGACAAATACAACCAACTTTTGTACTTAATTAAAAAACAAAAAAAAACAATGCAATGCCCTAACTATAAATAAAGAATAAAGTAATTTATAAGAAAGTAATATGTATCTCAGTATGTAAATGTTTGGGGATGACTATACTAGAAATAAAGAAATAGTCAGTTACTTGTACCATGAATGCAATAAACTATGGACTTTGATTGATAATGATGTGTCAGTGTTGGTTCATGGATTCTAACAAATGAAGCACACTGGTATGGCATGTTGATAATGGGGAAGGCTGTGTGGGATGAAGGAGAGAGGGTATAAGTGGGAACTGTGTACATTTTGCTCAGTTTTGCTGTGAATCTCAAACTGCTCTAAAACTAGTCTACTAATTTAATAAAAAGTGTGTGTTGCTGACACTTGAATAACCAAAGAGATCAATGGAACAGGGTACATGTATAAGCC
Source organism: Stenella coeruleoalba (assembly GCF_951394435.1). Classification (NCBI taxonomy): domain Eukaryota; kingdom Metazoa; phylum Chordata; class Mammalia; order Artiodactyla; family Delphinidae; genus Stenella; species Stenella coeruleoalba. The sequence continues at coordinate 158,742,928 of NC_137169.1, forward strand.
AAATACATGAAAGAATATTTAGCAGTGAAAGCCATCCTTCCTATATGTAGATACTCAAGAAGTATTTATTTCTGTGTCTATTTTCAGGCACTCTGCTTGGAGCTGGCAATACAGTGGTAGGCAAAATTGATGTGGTCCCTGCCTTCTGGGAGTTTAGAGTCAGGTTAGGAGACCAACATGAAATAAACAAACATAGAAATAACTATATAGAAGTGAACTTATTTTCTTCCATCTAATCTCTCTGGAAGAAAGGATTGTAATATCGCTTGTAAAGTCCAGAGGAGGAAACTTTACTTTGAATCTCATATGTTAGCATCACGGGGTTTGAATAAATGGATAATATAGTAAAGGATTTTAAACATATGTTCTTCCTTATTTTATTCTTTCTGACAGAGTTTTGAAAAGAATCTTGCTCCAGAAGAACGTTTCTCCCCTTTGGATCTCTTAACAAAATCCAAGAACAGAATGAAGAACTTGGGCTGATTATTGACTTAACAAATACTCGCCGCTATTACAAGCCAGAGGTAAATGGAAGCTGTAATTGAAAATGACCTTCTTTCTGATACTGTAATAATTCATAGTAGTTCAGTAGTTATCATCTTATGCTAAGGTGAATCCTGGCCTTCTCTCGTGGGTTCAAAAAGGAAAGCTAGTGGTTTCCTTAAATACACGTTTGTAATTGCTGTTTCAAAATGAGATTAAAGATATGAATTGAACTATAGTATTTGGCAGTAGGCTCTACATATGCTTAAGAAATTCTATAAGCTTCCGTGTTCTATATTTTGAAAATGAAGTAAACTTTTAGTAGTTACAGTAGTATCCTAAAAAGAAAGAAAGGTATGTCCATTATGTCTTTAGCACTTATTTTAAGCAGTTGCCTGAGCGTGTTTAAGCATCACTGTAAAAGACAATTGTTCTCTAAGTTTTATGCTTCCTTTTCCTAATGCCTTCTGATATAGTACAGAAACCCATATATTCTCTTGGCCCATGTAGGACATTCCAGTGCAAAAGAATTATCCTTCTTCTGACCTGTTCCATGGCCTTGGGAGACAGTAACACCTAATGTCTTTTAATATTTGTAGAGCAGTTTGCCATTTAGAAAGTTCTTTCATATCCATTGACTTAGTTAATCTTCACAGCAATCCTTTGCTCTTGAAGTGGAAGTAGTACTGATATCTCCTACTGAGTGCTTACCCTGCACTAAGCTCAGAGGATAGACAACTACAATTACTAATTTTACAGACGATGAAACTGACTCTGGGAAAAGGAAGAATTGAAATTTCAGCTCTGTTATTCCTTTTTTTTATTGTGGTAAAATATAGAGAAATCATATTTATTTTAACCATTTATAAATATGCAGTTCAGTGACATTAAGTACAGTCACAGTGTTGTGTAACCATCACCGCTGTCTATAACCAAAACTTTTTCATCATCCTCAACAAAAACTCTGTAACCATCAAACAGTAACAACCCTATTTTCCCTCCCACCAGCCCTTGGTAACCTCTATTCTATTTTCTGTCTCTGTGAATTGGCCTATTCTAGGTACCTCGTGTAAGTGGAATCTGCAGTATTTGTCCTTCTGTGTCTGGCTTATTGCACTAAACATCATGTTTTCAAGGTTTATCCATGTTATAGCACGTAACGAAATGCCGTTTTCTTTTTTGACCTAGAAAATCCCATTGTGTGTATATAAACCATAGTTTGTTATTCAACGGTTGATGAACACTTGGTTGTTTTCCACCTTGTAGGTATTGTGAATCATGCTGCTATGATCATTGGTGTACAGATATTTGTTCAAATCCCTGCTTTCAGTTCTGTTAGATGTGCAGCGTAGGTAGTAGCAGAGTTGTTGGATCATACGGTAGCTCTACACTTAACCTTTGAGAAAGTGCCAAACTGTTTTCTACAGTGTCGTCTTGTTTTTAAACAATTATCACAAATTTTAAGCAAAGTATAAAAATACTGTGAGTGTTCCTTGTATACCCATGAACTCATCCAGCTTTCTTATTTACCAACTGATGGCTGTCATGTTTTATCTGTACCCCCACCTATTTCACCCCATTCCATATTATCTTGAAGCAGCTCCGAGACAGCATGTAATTACACCTGTACGTTTTTGGTACGTGCATTTAAAATACAGGACTTTTATTCCTTAATATCATTTTTTAATATTAAATACCCAGGGAGTGCTCAAATTTGCAGTTGTCTCCTAAACGTCATAAAAAATTGTTTATAAGAATTTTGAATTAGATCCAAATAAGGTCCACACTTTGCCGTGGATTGTTAGGTCTCGGAAGTCTTGTTTAATCTATAGGTTCTCCCTCCTTGTCTCTCTCACTTTTTTTTTCCTCCTTGAATTTTGTTTTTAAAGAAACCAGGTAATTTTTCCCATCTAGATGTCGATGATTACATTCCATGTGTTGGTAACATATTCTTCAGTCCTTTTATTTCCTGTAAATTGGTAGTTGATCCGAATGAAGCTTGCATGTTTTGTTTTGGCAAGACAGTTTCATAGGTGATGATGTGTTCTTCCATGGAGACATATATAATTGTGTCTTTCTGTGGTATTAGCAGTCACTGATGATTCACACCTACATCCATTAATTCAGTTGAGGCTTCAAAGAATGGTGAATTCTGTTGTTCTTTTTTTCACTTATTAGCTGGGTATATTTGTACGAGGAGAAGATTCCCCTCATCAACTGTTTGGTTGCCCAGTTGTAGAGGCATGATTCTCTTCTTTTATTTAACAGTTTTCAGAATAATGAATTGATTCACAAATATCCTCCAGTGGTGACCAGTTTTGTAAAAGTTTATTTATTCCTATCACCGTGGACTCCGTTACAGTTATTCTAACTGAGGCCCTGTCTTTGGCCAGTTGGAGCTTCTCGGTGACTCCTGAGTCCTTTTGACATGACATCAGTTGTTTCTAGACTTTTTCAGTGGTCAGAGCTAGGAAATATGTATGTTTGTTTTTAATATTTTTAAAATATGTCATAGGTTCCTGCTGCTACTTTCCATTTAAATTCAGAACTAGAGAATTTTCACTTACCCTTTTCTGTCTTCTATTGATAGTCTACTTTCTCCCACCTCAAGAATACCAGTTCTCAACAATGCCTGAAATTGCCTCTATTTCCTAATTCGAATCCAAGTTCTTCTGACTCTATTCTACTCCTCTCCTTAAATCACAGCCGCTTTATGGCCCTTGAAATGTAAGATAGAAAATAAATGTAGGTAGAACTGTTTATATCATTTTGAGTTACATGTGCATTCATTCACATAGATTTGCTTTTCCTTTTGCATGCCTGGTAACTGTCCGTTCTGCAGTTTTAATGAAAATCAAGTGATAATTACTGGTTAAAGCAGCTTTGGAAAAAATGGCTCTCATCAGAATGACTGACATACAAAGTTTAATGTACTCTCCTGGTTTATAGTCTGCCTTCTCTAATTAATTTTTTATTCTTTCCCTACAAAGGAAATAATACATATTTTCATGGTTTTGCCTTATAGGACTTACCAGAAACTATTCCTTATTTAAAAATTTGTACAATTGGGCATCAGGTGTCAGATGACGACGCTAGTTTTAAATTCCAGTGTGCTGTTAATGGGTTTCTGAAAGAACATAAAGATAACGGTGAGTTGCTTTTGTTTTTGTTTTTGTTTTTGTTTTTCCTTTACCTGAACTTTGGTATGCATTTTGAGTGGGGTTGGGGATTTTTAACATTTTTAATAGTTCTGACATTAGTGTCAAGTTGTGTTTGGTAACATTAAGGTGGAAATGTCAGATGGTGCTAGTAGAGTACGGTGCTTTTCCTGTTTATGGTCACAAACAATTTAGTTTAGTTTGGAAAGTGATTTTTGTGAGAAATATGAACTGAGCTAGCTTACTTATCTCTTTTTTAAAAATTTGAATGGAAAATACATAAAAACATAAAAATGTTCTTTTGTCCTATTTATTGGTTGGGAGGTGGAAGAAAAGGTTAAGACTCTCGGGTTCTTAGCGTACATAAAAGAGAAAACAAAAAGCAAAGGTTCGGAGTGAGACAGATCCCTAGAAGCAAAACAAAACAGAGTGGACCAGAAGAGCGGCTTCCTCATCATATATGTGTTTAAGATATTTTTGCCGCTTTTACACTTCGGTGCAAGTGAGGAAGAACACTACCACCTCTTATTCTTATCTTCAGACAGGAAGAACTTAAAAGGCTGGTGTTTTCTTGTTTCCACTTTAAGATCTACTCTGTTGATAGTAGGTCTTAATAGCGTGTGAATTTTAAGGATCCACTTGCCTTTTTCTAGCATCTAACTATCAGAAGGAACGTGGTGTTTGCCTTATTTTAAGACTGAGGAATCTTTTGTCTTTGGAACACCACTGACGCCCATGTGAAAGTGTTCATTTTGTCCTCTTTCTAAATTTAGCACTTTATTAAATAAACGTAACAGACAGTAAATATTCTGTGTATATATAAAATGATGCACGTATATACATAAAACAGGGAGTAGGGGAGAAGGAATAGAGATGGAGGTGGGAAGATAGGGGATAGGAGGCGAGAGAGAGAGGGAGAGACGGGAATTTCAAGATAAATTTTCATTCTATAACCTGGTTGCTTAATGCAGGTACTAGCTCTTAAATATCTTAAGCCCTATTCACAGATCTTCCGTGTACTTTAGCTTTAAAACTTGAGAGGCTTGGCCTGTCCTGTCATAACCAGGGTGTCTAGAAAGGAGGCAAATTATCTGATTTGTTTAAACTGTAGTCACAGAAATGTTACCTCTTAAGACGTTAGGGCGCAGCTGCCGGCCTACTCACTTCCTCCAGGCTCCTTTGTGTGTGTTCTGTCTGTTCCGCGTGGGCTAGAAGATCCTTACAAGTGCATGAGAACACGTTTGTAAACCTTGATTGTTCACATGTTATACCAAGTGTAGTCCATTGCATATGCTGACTCCTCTGTGGGTCTTCTGCATGCAGTGGGCTAACTTCACCATGCTGTCTGCCATTGCAGTCTCAGGACCTTAGTTATGATCCATTGGTGACTTTCCTCTGCTGTAAGGCCCTCCCATAGGTGCCAGGCTCACTGATAAGGAGGAGGAGACTATACTATGCACTCCCTAGAATTGGTAGAGACTCAGAAAATAAATTGTTTCAGTAAACACCGAGAGCCTTATAGGTTTGTTGTTAGGGCACGGGGATACAGAGGTGAGTAGAAGTCTTTGTTCAGTAGCAACTTACAGTTATCTAGGAAGAGAAACATGTAGTGAGTATAAGTGGGTTAATTATGATAAAAGAATCAAGTGCAACAGGAATATAGAGGAGAAATTGAGGAAGGCCTGACTGAGGAGACAGCGTTTGATCTGGGCTTGGGGGAAGAGGATTTTGCCGGAATGAGGAAAGGACAGCCCAGGTATTGGGGACAGGTACAGAAGGCACAGGGCTTGAACTTGTGCTCTGGAGGGGCAGCCTCTGGTGTGACTAGAGGATAGTGTGAAAGGGCAAAGAAGTCATACATTGATTTTCAGCAAATATTTGTATAACACCTTCTAAGTTGAAGGCACTGTTCTAGGAAGTAGGAAGAGAACAAAGTTCTTGCCCTTACGTACTTTCCATTCTAGTGGGGGAGAGAGACGAATAAATAAGTCAATATATGGAGTGTCAAGCGGTGGTAAGTGCTTTGGAGAATAACAAAAGAAGATGAAGAGGTGAGGGAATGTGGTAGGTGATCAGGGAAGTCCCCTCTATTAAGATGTGGATTGAGCAGAGCCTTGAAGTGAGAAACAAGCCATTGGCTATCTGGGAGAGTGGAGATGGGGTGGGAGGGTGTGTTCTGAAGCAGAAGGAATAGTAGGTGCAAAGTCCCTGAGGCACGACTGTGCTTGGCATGTTTGAGGACTAGTAAGGAAGCCAGTGTGGCTGGACAGGGGAAAGTGAGTGAGGGCAGGGCAGTAGAGAATGAGATCAGGGGAGGCTGGCAGGGCAAAGGAGGGAGGTGGATGATGTAGGTTCGTGGCCTTGTGCTGGCACCGGGGACGCCGGGTTGGCGACTTCGGCACTCCTGGCGTTGGGTGGGCGGTATCTTGGGGGTGACGTGAGCCAGTTCGTCGGCCAGAGGAAGGGCGGAAAGCACATCCCGGAAAGGTAATACGCCTTGGCCCCTGGGCGTTGCCGGTGGAGCTCAGAGCCCCTGGGCCTGGGCTTCGTCTCTTGTGCTGTCGCCTGTCACAGTGGCCCCCGCGCGCTGGCCCGTCCGCGCTGTGCTAGGGGGTACTGGTCGTCTCGCGGCTCAGTTCACAGTAGCTGAAAGGGACAGTGTGTGATGTTCTGATTTCTCCCCATCGTTTTAAAAGGGAGGCTCTGGCCATTGCTCCTCGGGTAAAATGCAGGGGGACTGCTTTTTAAGATGGGACTGTCAGTGTTGGGGACCCTCCTTAATTACCAGGATGGAATCCCCTTCAGTTCCTCAAGCTGTGTTGTTTAGGCACAGAAAATGTGAGTAATAGTCACTGGAACTAAGTTTGAGTGAAAAAACGCACCGGTACCGCCGAATTTTCCATCGAAACAGTTGATCTGTGTTGTCTCTTGGAATTATAAAGGGCGTACTGTTGCTTCCTAACCAGTGTCCTTTGAGAGCTCTACCTCTGTACGTTCAAAGGATTAATTTTGAGGGCTTGCTCATACGTGTAGTAAACCCTTTAATTCCCTAAGACCTTCCTTTCCTCCATCTCATACCCCATTAAGCCCGCTTCAGTTTATCTCCTGAATTTCTTCTGAATCTGTCAACTCTTCCTCAACATCCTAATACTGAACTTGCCTGTCTGTTGCAATGAGGTCCTAACCAGTGTCCATATATCTTGTTTCCTTCCAATCCATTCTTCACCCAAGAAACCTTAAAAGCAAGTTGGGACATTGCTCATAAACATGGCTCAAAAACATTGTTTTGAGAATAGAAAACAAACTGTTGGCCTTTAACACTCTGCGTGGTCTAGAATCCTGTCTGCTTCTCTGCTACGTGGACTCCAGCTTGGTGCCTCTCCAACTTTAATATGGGTATGCCTTTCTTGTGGATTTTGTTAAATGCAGGCTGTAATTCAGTAGTTCTGGGTGGGGCCTGGATTCTGTGCTTCTAACGAGCTCCTAGGTGACGGTGACCCTGAGAGCAAGGGTCCAGCTCCTGCCTTTCTCCCTTCTTTCTGGAAGAGCAGGACGTCTGCCCCCCCGGGAGGAGAAAACATCCGCAACGTGACTACTAGTAACCAGCTTCCCTCACAGGCAAGGGACCTTTACCACTGCTCCCTACCATTTTGTCTGAGGCGCAGCAAGCCAAAACACTGACATGCTGAGGTTTGCAGCAAAGAGGAGGTTTATTCACAAGGCAGCCAAGCGAGGAAGTGACGTGACAATAGGTCTCAAATCCGCCTCCCCAAAGGCAAGGGGCTTGGGGTATCTAGGGGATAAAGAATAAAGAAGCAGGGCAGTATGAGGCATGGGGAGCATGAGGAAAGGTGATTGGAAAAAGGTGTGCTCATCATTGTTCTGAGCTGGCGTAACTAGGCTACGGGGCTCAGCACATTCTCAGGCTGTAGTTTTTGGCCCTCTGATGGCAGGAGGTCAAAAGGCACTGGCCCAGGTGGAAGATCGGTGGTCCTCTCCAGTCTTAACCAGCTCAGCCTAACTAGACACAGCTGATTCCAAGTTCCTGGACAATACCCGGGGCAAACATCTTATTGCTTATGCTACATGCTATTTGGAGGACGTGCAAGTGTTCAAGCTACCTTGAGGAGTGAAGACAGGATTTGACTAATCCTTACACATGGTTTCACCTCCAGATGAGCAGAAGAGGCCTGTAGGCTGAATCTGGCTCCTGGCACCTGGAATTGGAGGCAGATGGTTTAAAAACAGGCTCTCCCACCCTCTGTGTTATCTTAGGTAGATAGACTATTGAACCTTCCTGTGCCTGTTTCTCCACCAGCAGCATGGGGACACTCAGAGTCCCTCTCTTGGGGGCTGTTATGGGGGTTCAGTGAGATATAGATGCATGCACAGGCACACGGGAGACACCCAGTGTGTGTTAACTTCATAATTCCTTTTATTAGGAGACCAGTATTGTTAGAAGATTTCTGGTTTGGACCACAAATTAGATAGGTGGTCATTACTATAGTTTATGCAACAGCAATTCACATTACCATTTGCAAAAAAGCAGTTGGTTGTCCAGTGGGGATTATAAACATCCATTTACCATGAGCTACTGAACAGATACTTTACACAGTAACTACTGCAAGTACTATTTAAGATCAATTCTCTATGTTGTCTTAAGCAGTTGTTAACCCCCAATTTCGTGAATAGTACCAAGTAAGTCACTTGAACATCAGCTAGAGCAATCTATTTCACTTAGCAAGCCTAAAGTTATAGTTCAAGAATTTTATTTACTGTTCTATGACAAAAATTACTCTCAACAGCTATGCCCTGGATAAGCAATCAGCTAAAGCTAGTTTGACTGACCAAATCTGATTTACTGAGTTAATAAGCCAGTTGATTTAGAAAGGTCTAATGTATATTTCTCATCCATTCAGCATTAAACTGTTTCCCATGCCTAAAATGTCTTTTTTCCCATTCGTACATATCCAAATTCCTACTTCTGTGCCGTAGGGCTTGGCTGAACTACAACTGCCTTTAGTGACACTTTTCTCACCTGCACAATTGGAGATAATTTTAGTCTCCTCAAGACTCCCACGGGGTTACCTCTGTTGTGACACTTGACGATTTGGTGGCATATTTTATTTTATTTTATTTTATTTTAAATAGCCTTCCATTACTCCGTGCACATCAAACAGTAACTGCTTTCTCCTAGTAAAGGTGCATAACAATTTTCTGAACTCTTCTGCTCTGGGCAAGATTCATAAATACACCAGGCAAACATAGTGAAAGAGGAGACAGTACTTGTGTTATATTCAGTTGGGTCTTGATACCTAAGTGTGACTCTTAACCAAGGATTATGCAGTAATTAAGGACACAGGTTAAAGTTGTTTAGAGTGTGTCCTAAAGTCTCACTGGCAGAATTTAAATCTCTACTCTGGAAATTGTAGACCTGAGACAAATTACTTCCCTAAACTTCATTTCCTACATCTGAGAAAGATAATAGTATCTACCTTGTAGTAGACTGAATAGTACCATTGCCCCCAAATGTCCACCTTCTAATCCCCAGAACCTGTGAATGTCACCTTAAATGGCAGAAGGGACTTTGCCAATGGGATGAAAGTAAGGGTTTTGAGATGGGGAGATTCTTCTGGACTACCTGGATGGACCCAGATGTAACCACTGGTGTTCTCGTAAGAGAGAGGCAGAGGGAGTTTTTACTCCAAAGAGAATGTGATGATGAAGTTGGGGTTGGATTGATGTGGCCAGAAGTCAAGGAATGCTGTCAAGGAAACAGATTCTCCCTTAGAGCCTCTAGAAGGTGAATGGACGGCCTTGTCAACTCCTGGTTCCAGCCCAGGGAAACTGGTTTTGGACCTCTGTCTTCCAGAACCATAAGAGAATGAGTGCGTTTTGTTTTACACAAGCTCATTGGTAGTAATTTGTTACAGCAGCCATAGGGAACTAATGTGTACCTCATAGGAACTATTTCTCCAATTAAAATGTGTGACTGGAAACACACTTGGTGGCATGTCTGACACACGGTAGGTATGCTACTGTGGGTAGTTCTTGGAAACTAAAGCCTTGGTTTTTGAGGAATCATCAAAACCAGTACAATGGTTGCCATGTTTCTCCTTGTTCATCCTGGTGACAAACCTGTATTGAGAGCTCCATCCTTTCCCACAGGACACCCACCCCTAGTACTTACAGGGAAGAGGTTATGTCTCACTTCAGGCACCTTCCTCTTTTCCTTTCTGCTTTTTTTTTTCATTAATCTTCATCCAACAGGCCTTTCTAAGTTAAAAAAAAAAAAACACAAGACAAAACCATTTCTCAATGGATTCAGATACTACCCCAAGTTAATATTCCAACCATGTTCTTGTTCTTCCGGGTCTCATCACCAGAAATTTCTGAGCTGAAATCCTCTCTAGTTTCTAGGATCAGTCACTTCCTAATTTCTCCCTTCTCAAGTTCAGAGTCTTGTCAGTTTAGTCCCTTCCCTAACCACAACATCTATTAAGGTGACATAGCGAAGTGATGAAAGTCTCAACGGTCTGGTTTTCATCCTGGGTTTCTGCCCGCTACTTACTGTGTGGCATTAGACAAGCTATTCAACCCCTCTGGACTTCAGTTTCCCCCCAAAAAGGTGAATATTATGAACATTACCTACCTATAGGGTTGCCATTATGAGGATTAAGTGAGTTAATATTTGCTAAGAACTTAGAATATTACTTGTTATAGTCTAAGCACTACAGTTGTGCTTGTTAATAATAATAAATGCAATTCCAAGTGTATAACTTACTCAACTTTCTGTCATAACTTTGAAATGTTGGTCTATCTGTTGGCCAGCATTGCAGGTAAATGAGTCGCGGCATGGGCTGAGGCATTGCTACCAGTGAGTGGTGTGTTCCCAGAACTAGGAAGAGCCGTGTGAAATAGGTAGTGATTCTACTTGGAGACGGGGCAGACTGGAAAATGACAGCCCTGGGAAGGAGGTGTGATGTACATAGGTTTGGTGTCAGAGCTGCTGCCTGCTGAAGCACCGATGCCGGCCTAAGCCGTAAATGGGGGGGGGGGGGCTGGGGAAAACAGGGGCATAATGGAAAGGGAAAACAGGGGCAGAACGGAGAAAGATAGCCTAGGGAGGAGGTGTGGTGTCCATAGCTTCGGGGTCAGAGGTGCTGCCTGCTGCAGCACCGATGACACCCGAAGCCGTAAATGGGGTGCTGGGGAAAAGGGGGGCAGAATGGAAAGGGAAAACAGGGGCAGAACGGAAAACGAAAGCCTGGGAAGGTGGTGTGGTGTCCATAGCTTCGGGGTCAGAGGTGCTGCCTGCTGCAGCACCGATGACACCCGAAGCCGTAAATGGGGTGCTGGGGAAAAGAGGGGCAGAATGGAAAGGGATAACAGGGGCAGAACGGAAAACGATAGCCTGGGAAGGAGGTGTGGTGTCCATAGCTTCGGGGTCAGAGGTGCTGCCTGCTGCAGCACCGATGACACCCGAAGCCGTGAATGGGGTGCTGGGGAAAAGGGGGGCAGAATGGAAAGGGACAACAGGGGCAGAACGGAAAACGATAGCCTGGGAAGGAGGTGTGGTGTCCATAGCTTCGGGGTCAGAGGTGCTGCCTGCTGCAGCACCGATGACACCCGAAGCCGTAAATGGGGTGCTGGGGAAAAGGGGGGCAGAATGGAAAGGGACAACAGGGGCAGAACGGAAAACGATAGCCTGGGAAGGAGGTGTGGTGTCCATAGCTTCGGGGTCAGAGGTGCTGCCTGCTGCAGCACCGATGACACCCGAAGCCGTGAATGGGGTGCTGGGGAAAAGGGGGGCAGAATGGAAAGGGACAACAGGGGCAGAACGGAAAACGATAGCCTGGGAAGGAGGTGTGGTGTCCATAGCTTCGGGGTCAGAGGTGCTGCCTGCTGCAGCACCGATGACACCCGAAGCCGTGAATGGGGTGCTGGGGAAAAGGGGGGCAGAATGGAAAGGGACAACAGGGGCAGAACGGAAAACGATAGCCTGGGAAGGAGGTGTGGTGTCCATAGCTTCGGGGTCAGAGGTGCTGCCTGCTGCAGCACCGATGACACCCGAAGCCGTGAATGGGGTGCTGGGGAAAAGAGGGGCAGAATGGAAAGGGATAACAGGGGCAGAACGGAAAACGATAGCCTGGGAAGGAGGTGTGGTGTCCATAGCTTCGGGGTCAGAGGTGCTGCCTGCTGCAGCACCGATGACACCCGAAGCCGTAAATGGGGTGCTGGGGAAAAGAGGGGCAGAATGGAAAGGGAAAACAGGGACAGAACGGAAAACGATAGCCTGGGAAGGAGGTGTGGTGTCCATAGCTTTGGGGTGAGATGGGCTGCCTGCGTGATCTGAGAAAAGCGAGTGAAAGTGGGAGAGCTTCTCCCTAGCTGCTAACTCTTCTCAAGGTCTAGCACGCACTGAACACTGGCCGGCTCAGCCTGGGTGTTGACATTGCATTGTACGTGTCACAGAGCAAGGGCAGGCGGGTCAGGGGGTGGGCTGGGGGCCCCACACAAGCCCAGCCCCTGGAGAAACCCGGCCCGAGGGCAAAGAGCCCGACCCCTTCTGGACTTTCTAGCGGCTGGGACTTGTCGCTGTGGGTGGCAGGTGTTTGGCACCGGATGGGCCACCATGCGGAGACTGTTGGGGACTGTGGAAGCCGTCTCCTCCAGAGCTCACCCTGCCTGGGCACCAGCTCTGCAGACCCCTCAGCCCTGGGTATGTATCGGCCAGCCCTTCCCCGCAACGGGGTCCAGAGGCCAGAGCCTGCCCAGAGCTGAGTGGAGGAGGCACCCAGAGCTTGCCAGGCTGTGGCCCGCCTCCTCCGTGGACCTCCCCAGCTTGTCCGTGAGCCCTGGAGACAGGAGCGCCTTCTCCAGGGCTGCTGATCTGCCAGCATCACCATGAGCCAGGCGGTGAAGGTTTCTGAGCAGGGGATGCAGAGCCCTGACGCGACTGGATGCTGCACCCCACGATGTCCCTTCCTGGCAGGTAGGTTCTTTCTTCACTTGTTTTTCGAAATTTGGTAAAAGAACATTTAAACCTTCGACTGTTCTTCAGGGTATACAGGTGGTAGTGGCTTAGCCGGGATTCGAAGCAAGCCTGTGTGATTCCAGAGCTCGTGCTCTGGACTCTGGTGCCTCCTTGTCATATATGCTTCATGTGTTACTTTTTCTTTTTTTTCTTGAAGTCCTTATGATACTTAGCCCTAAGTGCCATACCTGTAATGAACACATACACTGCCCTGTAGGAGGTGTTCTTTTTGTTCAGCGCGTGAATTGGTCATCCACCACACTGGGTTCTAATCTCAGAAGATAGGTCAGGGACCACCAGTTGTCAGCATAGAACCATCCCACATTTCTAATTGAGGCTTGCAGCCTAGATTTTTCCCTTTGGTCTAGTTTGAAGGATCCAGGTATGTAAAGCTTATATTCTAGATAAATCAGGGGCTATCCTGAAAGGAATTCATCAGTGAATTATTCTGTATGGATTAGAAGCCAGTTTCTCTGGCTTTCCTGGAGTATATCCAGTAAGGCATCTCATTCATGTCTAGAAAGCAAATATATCATTTATTGCAACTTCAGCATGGAGCGATGTATTGGTTTAAAATAAAGTACGATCAACACAATTTGGTCATTGTGAATATGCCGGCTGGGTCCACTCTTTACTACACATATGTAACTCTAGAGCTTCTTACGCCCCATAGAGGAGACATACTCTTGTGTGTCTAGGACAAGGGAAACGTGTGTTTTTATTCAGGAGCTGGAAGCTACAGCATGACAGGAAAGAATTGAAAAATCCTGGTCTTGGTCTACACATCACTTTACCTTGTTCGAATCTTGTTTCTTTGGCTTGCTTCATTGGAGTGTTTTCTCTCTCCTGGGACTGACATTGTGTGTTATATATCAGGCATGTAACATGTAGAAGTTTCAGAACCCAGAATCATATAGATCAGTAAAAATTGATATATTTTTGTTTATTTAAAATCACACTGGGCATAATTCATATATTCCAAAAGTAGTTTGACCCTCTGCTCATGAGATTCTTTTTATGGTATGTCAAAGCAAATTTGGACTTCCATCCCCAATAAACTTTGAGGTTGGAGGACACAAAAGCTTTTGCTCAGACCTAAATTCTGTCTGAAAAAAAAGGGTAACTATTATAAGCCCTTTCTAACCCCTCCAGGAGCAGAAATGATTTACAGCTATGGCACTGAACCCTAATTTCTTGATCTCATTTGAGAAGAGTTCAGTAAGAAACAGTGTCTTGATTTTTGTTTGTTGGTTCCCTGTTTTCTTGTCTTGCTTACCAACAATCCACTGTAATACATGAGTGAGTATGGCAGCAGGCTGAGTGTTCCCTGGAGCTCATTAAGTGAACGTTTTTTCCTAAAATTACTTTTGTCTCCTTATTTTCAGCCCCTCTTCTTTCCTCTGTCCTTTACTATAACCAGGGCTCAGCAAAAGCTGACTGGCTTTGTGCAGACCCTACTTAGGGTAGTCTTTTCTTCATTATTTTATTCATGGCCCCTCCGTTTCATTGTTTGCCTTCTCGATATGTGTTGAAATCTTTCTGTGGTTGATGACTTCCACAATGTCTTGGTTTTTATTGGTTGATTAATTTTGGTATTTCTACAGTTTTATTTAAACATGGTTTCAGGAGGACCAGAAAGTAAATATATTTCCTAGTCTGCCATCTTGAGCTGAAAATCCCTGTGGATTTTAGCATCCAATGTTCCCATGGGTAAAAAACCCAACCTTGGCATTAATAGATGTACACTCAAGATTTCAGCTTTTCTTGAGCAATCACTAAGGATTTAATATGTGATCACTTCTAATGGGAAAATAATAACTATCTCATGGCGTTGATTTGAGGATTAACTTAGATAATGGACAAGAAAATGCTTTGTAAGGTTTTAAAATCTGTAAAAAACGTTTTTTGTTATTATTTGATTTGTTGCTATTTCAACTTCAGCTGACAGTTGTTTGTGACCTTGCTTATGTGAGAAAATGCCTTCTGGTTTATTGTTTTGAAAGCCAGATTATATTTTTCAATAGCTCAATGGAAATGGCATCATTTGTGAAGTTTAAGGGTGAAGGCATAAATGTTTCTTGACATTTGAATCAACTATTGGTCTTCTGGGGCTTGTCCTTATTCTCCTGCTGTCTCTAATCAACATGGCATCCAGAGAGATCCTGTTAAAACATAAGTCAGATCATGTCACTCAAGTCTCTTCAATGGCTTCTTCACAGGAAAAGCAAAGTCCTCAAAGTGCCTCTACAGCCTTAGAAATCTGGGCCTCTGTTTCCTCTCTGACTGTTTCCTTCTCCTCTCCACTTTGCTCCCTCTGTTTTCCACACACTGACATCCTTTCTGCTCCTTGGATACTCCAAGCCCACTCTTGCCTCATTGCCTTTCCATCTGACTGTTCCCTCTGCTTGTACTATTCACTTCCCAGATATGCACCTTGCTCCCTCTCACAACCTTAGGTTCCCTCGTAAATTTTATCTTCCCCAGAAAGCCCTCAGTGATCACTTAGTTTCAGATCGCAGCCTCCTCCTACCAGCTAACAATCTCCATCCCCCTTCCCTGCTTGCTGTTTTTCTCCAGCACTTACCTGATATACTAGTTATTCTACTCATTTATTCAATTTTTATTTACGTATTTACACTTACGATTTTATATTTGCTTCTTTACTTTTGTCTCTCCCCTCAGCTCGAGAGAGGCTGTATTCATCTGTGTTAATCACTGTTGTGTTTCCTGAACATGCCTAGAAAACATACTGAAGAAGGGTGCCTGAAATTTGGTAAGGGACCCATCAATTTTCTTGGCTGAATGAAGAAATGTGTTCATAAATTAATGAACAAATCTCTGGGGTTTCTGAATTAAGGACTAATGGGAAGAGGAAGGCAAATGGTTGGGACAGGGTACTGCAAGAAGTAGTAGTTGGAGTACTCTGATAGTTATCCTAATAGATAACATTTTGTTCATTTAAATAGTTTTAATGAGAGAGCTGGGAACTAGGGACACACAGCATCGAGGTTTTATAATGCATTCTGTAGAGTTCTTTTCAAGTGTGTTCAAATATCATTGAAAATATATGCATGCATATAAACCTCTGTTATTTTATTTAGTGCTTTACAAGAGCCCCTCAAGGAAGGGGTAGTAGCAACTATCAGTATCCTTCCTTTATGATGAGCTTAATTTATTCAAAATTACATCATAATTTATTCGTAACTGTGAAACTAGACTTGGTTATTTAGTAGACCCCCCCTAGAAACCTATGACATTAATAAAACCAACAAAAATGTGTTCAGTTTCCAGTGATACACACACTACAGACTCAATTATGTGTCATCTATTTTAGTGAAGGAAAGAAGTGATTTAACAAACACAGAGCAAACAGAATATGAAGTTTTGTCCTCCATTAATATTAGTAATGGGTAAAGTGGGCTTCAACGCCTTCAAGGTAGCTTGAGACCATCATCTCTGTGTCATGGGCAGGGGCATGCTCGGCCAGGATGTCTTTCTCTGTCACTGAGAAAAATTTCCATAATATATAATGATACTTACTGAAACAGATATGGGGCATTTGGGTAATTAGGAATCTGTTAGCATATTTTTCCGGAAGCCTTGACTACAAAACGAAGATAGTAGATTTGGACACTTCCAGCTATGCAGAAGTTTTTGGGTATTCATCTTTATGCCGAATGAAGTAAGCTTATTTCATCTCTGCAGCTTCCCATATACCATTTTCCCACCTCTGTTTTGTGTCTGGAAAGACTTTTAGAAATTAAAACTCAAGTTAAAAAGTGAGTGACGGGCTTCCCTGGTGGCTCAGTGGTTGAGAGTCCACCTGCCGATGCAGGGGACACGGGTTCGTGCCCCCGGTCCGGGAAGATCCCACATGCCATGGAGCGGCTAGGCCCGTGAACCATGGCCGCTGAGCCTGCGCGTCCGGAGCCTGTGCTCCGCAACGGGAGAGGCCACAGCAGTGAGAGGCCCGTGTACCGCAAAAAAAAGAAAAGAAAAGAAAAGAAAGTGAGTGACAACTTAAATGATATATGGACTATTTTGCTGACTTACAAGAGCATGCAGAATTAAATATGACCCAGTTGAAATGTTAATTTTATTTTAATGTGTATATTGGGGTGGAGTCTTAAAGGTGCCAGAAAACAAGCATTCACCCATCCTGTTTGGAACTGCAGCACACAGGCACCTTCAGTTACCAGTTCTGTTCATTCCACAGAATCATCTTGGGAAAACATAACTGTTTTTTATGTACCTGGTATATATCTTAATTAGTTTGAAGAATTTCCCAAATACCTGTTAATATGTAGTTCTCCAATTCCAATCTTGCCACGTCCTGTACCAGTGACACAGCACATAGGAGTTTTATTTCTCTTTCTTTCTCTGGGTTGTTGAGAACCCAACGAAAGAACAATGGAATGGCATCAAAGAGATCAGGGTTCTTGACTCAGATTTGCCATCAAATAATAGTGTCCTCTTGGGAAAATTATAGTTATTCTAGGCCCCTTTCCTTTTCTTTACTTTGACAGAGCTGCACTAGATGACCCCAAGTAACACTGCACTCTTTGCAGTAGTAGCTTAGACGTTATTGGTTTTCTGAAACAAATGAAGACAGTGACACAGGAAGCTGTGCAACATCTCTGTAACTATGTTTTCTTAGAGTTGCCTCCATTTTACAGATGATAAGATGGCTGAGCACAGAAGTAGGTGTTTTGACCAGAGGTTCCAGAGTAGATGGAACTGAACCACAAGTTTCCTTCATTCCTGAAGCTCACTTAGCCAAAACATAGGCTTCTGAATATTAAGCTGTAAAGCATATTATCAGTATGCTTTAAAAGAAGCGGTTCTTCTAGGATTTCTAATTAATAGCAGGCGGTTTTGAAATTCTTAGAAGATAATCTAATTTTGTGAGATTTACAGCTCTATTTTCCTGTCAAGCAAGTTGTGTTAGTGCCAGACAATCATCTGAGCTTCTGGATGCTTCTCTGAACCTCTTGAATTTTTCTTCTTGCTATCTGAAATTCATGCCAGATAAGCCTTTTTGTAGAGAGCGTGTACAGACTTGTCTATTTTCATATAAGAAAGTGATGCAGTGAGCCAGGTCGGGGGTTAAGCCCTCATTCTCAGAGTGGTGTTGAGCTCCTGGTGAGATATTATCATCATTTCCTCAGAATAGAAGAGCAGTTATCTCAAGTTTTTAATGCCATTAACTATTTATACATTTATGTATAATACATATATTTATTGTACCTACGAGGTGTGCTCTCTTTGGGAAGTACAAAGCTATTTGAGACGTAAGTTGTTCGTTTTTTTGTTTTCCCACAAATACTGTGACCCTTTGAGCAGGAAGGTCTATGTTTTACTAACATCTAGAACAAGCAGCTAACACGGTGTCTAAGATGTAGTCAATAAATATGAAATAGGTAAATGAACACATTTTTAAGGAAGGGCCAGGACATGAACAAATAGAAAATTTTCATTTTCAGTCACAAAGCCACAACAGACATAAAAATGATACAGACAACAAGTGCTACGGTCATTCAAAGAAGGCATAGAATTGCTACAACAAGGATCTCCTCTATGGCACAGGGAACTGTACTCAATATTTTGTAATAACTTATAAGGGAAAAGAATCTGAAAATGGAATCACTGTGCTGTACACCTGAAACAGACACGACATTGTAAATCAACTATATTTCAATTAAAAAACAAACAATCAGACAACAGCAACAACAAAAAACCAAAGAGGTCATAGAAGTTCTTATGAGATTCCAGAAGAGAAGAGAAGAGAAGCCAAATGAGGACGGGAGAGGAGGCTTTTGAATCAGTTCAGACGAGAAGTCACAGAGGAACTAGTCTTTGATCTGAACTTGAGATTAAGATTAAGATGAATTAATCTGAATTAATTAAGCTTGCAACACAGGGATATTACAGATGAAGGTAATCACATAAACTTACTATACTGAAACTTGCAGAGGTTATGAGTATTGTTCAAGATCCCAAAGCAAGTGCATTGTGGAATCCGAATTTTAAGTGAGGCCTAATGAACTAAAAACAAAGAAACACAGAAACAAGCCCTTCCTGTGACACCACGTTGCCTTTTAAGTCGTTTTTTTTGGTGGGTTGGCAGAAACTGGTTCCAGTGTTTCTTGCAGGAATGACTGACCATAGGACTGGGTGTCGTAGCTTCCTGCCAGGCGGCCGAAGGTCGCAGGCAGGTGGGTCACTGGGACACACGCGGAGGGGCTCCTGCTCGGCCGCCTGGCCACTCAGTGCCCCTGCCCCAGAGCGGGGGTGGGGGCCTCAAAGCAGCCTTGTCTGAGTCCCCTGCCACTAGAGAGAGTATTGGCCCAACACTTGTAGAAAATGGGGACCTTGCTGGCAGTTCAGTGCAGGGACACAAATAAATCTTTGCCAACTTTCTGCTGAAGCTCACGAGGGTTCACTCCTAAGCCTCTTACAAGGTCAGCTGCCGAGGCTGCGAGAGATGAGTCAGGGCTCGCCCTCC
The DNA here is from genome assembly GCF_951394435.1 of Stenella coeruleoalba. NCBI lineage: Eukaryota > Metazoa > Chordata > Mammalia > Artiodactyla > Delphinidae > Stenella > Stenella coeruleoalba. The sequence continues at coordinate 158,762,111 of NC_137169.1, forward strand.
ACCACGGGGAGATCGCTGGTTAAAGCGCTCACGAGGGAGTGAACCGCGTGTCTGCACCGACACGCATGGGTAAACCTCGCCGATGCCTTCTGTCCGGGGTATGAAGCCCTCTCCTGCCTCTTCCAGGCTCTCTAGAAAGCATGTGCAGAGCCTCCCACCCCACCCTCGGACTCCGCGGGCCACAGCTGGAGGGACCAGCCAAGGAACCGTGGCAGCAAGAGGCCAGAGGTCAGCGGGCCTCGGCCGGAGCCCGTCAGTCGGTCCCCATTCACACACCGCCAGACGATCCTCTTGATCTGGGCAGTAGCCGCCAACCGACCGCTGAGGTGAGCCCGGTGCGCGCTTGGCTACCTGGCATGGCTGGGAACCCCAGGATCTCCTGGCAGAGGCGGGCATTCTCCTGGGCCGGGTCCGCGGGCGTCTGCGTGTGCAGGGCCTGAACCACCTTGGCCAGGACGATCTGGCACAGGTTGAAGAGGCCTGGGGGGCGGGAGGAAGGAGACGGGGGGCTGGCACCGTGTCCAGGCCGCGCTTTCCAGCCGGGCAGACTGGAAGCCCCCTTCCCTTCCCTCGGTCCGGCCGCATCTGGGTTGGCCTCCCGGGACTTGACGAGCTTGTCCAGCAGCTCCTGAGGGACGGTGCTGCCCGTGCCCCACCAAGACTGGCAGCAGCGCCAGGGCCTCACAGGGCACGGCGCCCCCGGCCCCAGAGCCTTCCCTCTGGTTCTCATCACCGGCTGTCACCAGACTTGCATGCAACGTTCTTTTCTTTTCTCTTGTCTTCTTTACGTCCCTCAGCCACGCAATGCGGTGAAGCCCTGACGCTCGCTGCCACATCGATACACCCTGAGAACACGATGCTCAGCGAGAGAAGTCATACACAGAAGGACACACAGGGCGTGACCCCACTGAGGAGAAACGTCCAGAGCAGGTAGATCCACAGAGTCAGCGAGTGGGTTCCTGGTTGCCAGGGGCTGGCGAGGGGACGGAGTGATAGCTAAGGGCGTGAGGGACATTTTCGGGGTGACGGAAATGGTCCAAAGCAGTAGTGACGTCTGTACAGCTCAGTAAACTGTCCCCACACGCCCCGGTGCAGCCTGTGAGAGCATCGCTCTCAGGCTGAAGGGCTGACCACAGGAAGACTGAACGAGCAGTGGGTCCTGGGCCCAGACGCTCAGCTGGCGCCCCCCACGTGGGGAAATCACTGGGACTTGCTGAGCCTCCACGGAGACTGGCAGCAGCCCCCGAGCTCACAGGGCACTGCGCCCCCGGCCCCAGAGCCTTCCCTCTGGTTCTCGTCACCGGCTGTCAGCAGACTTGCAGGCAACGTTCCTTTCTTTTCTTTTGTCTTTTTTCAAGGCAACTTTTGAGTACACGTATTTAACATGCAGGGAACCAGCCCTGACTCCTTGATCTGGGTCTTCCAGCCTCTAGAGCCTTGAGGGCTTCCATTTCCGTTATTTACGTGCCCAGTGCCTGGGGTTTGATGATGGAAGCTGACACCGAGGGCGTCACCACGTGCGGGGTGATGTCAGTGAAAGAATCCCATGGCGAGGGCCTGCCTGAGGACCACGCATGCCCGGGCCCTCCCCGCCCCCTGCCTGCAGCCCTGCGCCTGGGAGCGGAGCTGGTGCATCGCGTGCCCGACGTCGTGGAAGTTGGTCTCCCGCTCATCATGCTGCAGCAGGGAGGGCAGGTTGGGCGTAGGCTTGGTGACGTTGGCCACCATGGCCGCGATGGCGATCTGACAGCTCCCATCGTGCTGTAGGCAGCCCGGCTGCAGGCCGAAGCAGGCCGCGTGCCCGGACTTCCCCACCCTGTGGAGGGACGTGGATGGGGCCCCGCTTGCACAGAGGAGCCCTGGCCCACGGCCGACAGGTTCCCCCACGCACGCACCGAGGATAGAGATCAGGTAGAACTTGCCAATGGATGACCTTACCCGAGGCCGCGTCCCAGACCGTTTAGAGCCTCACATCTTCGTGACACATGTTGGTGCCCTCCTCCAGGTCGAAGGTCAGCCCCAGCAGCTCCTGGGAGATGCCCAGCGGCCCGCGTGTGAGCGCCTGCATGGGGAAGGACTCATTGAGCAGGTACTGGTCCACGTGGTAGCGCATCTCCTCCCCCTGGTTCATGTAGTAGCGCAGGTCCCAGGCGTTGATGGGGCCGTCAAAGTGCAGGCCCCGCCTCTGGCACTCGGGCTCCTTTAGCTCCAGGATCACGGCTGTTCCTGCTCCCCGAGGGGCTTCAGCTTCTGGGCCAGCTCACCTGCGGGCGGAGGGGAGAGGCTCGGCTACGTCCCTGGGGCGGCCCCCCAGCCACCCCCGACCCCGCACCTCTCGAGGCAAAATGAAGGGTCTGGGAAGGTGACCCCCAAGGGCTGACACAGTGGGGTCTCAGGCAGCACCACGTCCGGTCAAGGTCCGCCTGACCCCGTCCCCACTGGGACTCAGGGGGAGGCGGTGTTACCTAGGACAGTGGCCACCACCTGGCTGGTCTTGTCCATGTTCATCTCCAGCACGGAGTCGGCATGCGTGCGGAACCCCAGCAGGCGGGACTTCAGGGCCTGCAGCCTCACCAGCTCCCTGAGGATCACGCAGTTCTCCTGGAACCCAGGAGACGGAAGGTGCTGGGGACCGAGGGCCACGCCCTCCCTGCGGGCCCCGGGCCAGGTCTCTGCAGGCGGGCAGGGCTCCCAGGCCACTGGCGGGCACAGCCAATCCCCCTCCCTCCTCCTCCTGGCCCGGATTTCTAGACACTTTGGTGCTGTCCTAACACGTGGTCTTTATTAACACGGGTCCTTTTGGAGCCGGAAACGGCATGAACGTGATGGGCTCTAAGGCCAAGGGCAGGAAGAAATGCGGCCAGCCTCTCCAGGAGCCACCAAGGGGCCTCCCCGGGCTCAAGAAGACAAACACGGCTGCCGTGCAGACAGTAGCTCAACCCCACGGCGCCCAAACACCCAGCCCCTGGACGGTGAGACACCTGTTGCTGCAGGTGGCCCGTGGCTCACTGATGAGGCCCGGCCCCAGGCGTACGCCACCTTCTCTGGGGCCACCTCTCCGGTCTGCAGTGGGGTTCTCCTGGGAGCCCCCAGTCACCACAGGACCAGCGTAGCCTGTCTGTAGCCCAAGAAGGTGGGGACACAAGACTGTCCCCCGTGCCCCCCGCATCACCCGCGAGGCCGAGCGAGCACCAGTGGTGTCTGCGGGGAAGATGAAGGGCTCATGCAGAGTCCCCATCCACAGAAGCACAGACTGCAGCCACATGCGCTATGGAACAAACACAAGTGTCCATGCAGGACCCGATGTCTGAATGTCAGGGCCATGCCCGGGCCACAGTGAGAAGGTGCATCCCCCATGCAAGCCACAGAGAGGGGATGGGGGGGGCCATCTGCGATTCTGAGCTCATCGGGCATAACCCCAGAGGGAGAGGGAGAGGGAGAGAGGTAGACAGAAGTACAGAGGGAGAGAAAGAGAGAGGGAGGGAGAGACGTCTCTCCCTTCCCTGGGGGTTCTCTAGTGCAGCCAAGGCTGAAAACCACTGCATTTTGGGAGATGGGTCTTCGTGGAAGAGTTAAATAGTAGCTCATGGCATTATCGACACATATTAAAAAGGCCCCAAATCTTGGGGAGTCAGGGAGGGGAGTGTCGGCTGCCTCGTAAACGAGGAGAGATTGGGCATCAGAGGAGGTGCCTGTGCAGCCTGTGCCCAGGGCCCCGCAGACTTCATCTCCCAGCGGCGGTCCTGGGCTGGAAGTCAGCGGGGAGGTCAGGCTCTCCAAGCATCAACGTTGACTTCAGGGCTGATCTAAAAGGCGCCTGGTGTTTGTTGAAGCAGAAAAAAGAGAAAGCAGTAGGGAGAGGATGGGAGTGGGAGTGGGAGGGAGCCCGCCTCCTCAGCACTTCTACAGCTCTCCCTCTCTCTCTCTCCCCGTTTCTCCTCTCCCTCTCCCTCGCTGCCTCTCACTCTCCCTCTCCCTCCATCTCTCCCTCTGCCTCTCTCCCTCCCTCTCTCCCTGTCCCTCTTTCCCTGTCCCTCTCTCTCTCTCCCTCTTTCCCTCCCCCTCTCCCTCTCCCCCTTTCTCTCTCCCTCTCCCCCTCTCCCTCTCTCCCCTCCTCTCTCCCTGTCCCTGTTTCCCTGTTCCACACGCTCTAGCTCTACCTCTTTCCCTCTCCCTCTCCCTCCACCTCCTTCCCTCTCTGGAGAGGGAAGGAGGTGGAGGGAGAGGGAGAGAGAGATGGAGAGGGAGGGGGGAGAGGGAGAGAGAGATGGAGAGGGAGGGGGAGAGGGAGAGAGAGGGTGGAGAGGGGAGACTGATAGAGGGAGGGAGCGAAAGACGTTTCTCCCTCCCTCCCTCCCTCCCTCTCTCCCTCTCCCTCCCCCTCCCTCCTTCTCCTCCCTCTCCCTCTCGCTCCAACTCTCCCTCTCCCTCCGTCTCTCCATCTCCCTCACTCCCTTCCAGAGAGGCAGAGGTAAGGCAGAGGGAGAGAGGGGGAGGGAGAGGGAGGGAGAGAGAAAGGGAGAGAGGGAGAGAGAGAGGGAGAGGGAGGGAGAGTGAGAGTGAGAGAGAAAGGGAGAGAGGGAGAGAGAGAGGGAGAGAGGGAGAGGGAAAGAGGTCTCTTCCTCCCTCCCTCTCCCTCTCTCCTTCTCTCCCTCTCTCCCTCTCCCTCTCTCTCTCCCTGTCCCTGTTTCCCTGTTGCAGTCTCCCTCTCCCTCTCTCCCTCTCCCTTGTCTCTGCCTCTCCCTCCATCTCTCCCTCTGTGAGAGGGAGTGAGGGCGAGGGAGAGATGGAGGGAGAGGGAGTGACAGAGGGAGGGAGAGGGAGAGAGGAAGGGAAAGGGTGAGGGAAGGAGAGGGAGAGACGGAGGAGAGAGGGAGGGGGAGGGAAGAAGAGACCATTTTCCCTCTCCCGCTCTCCCTCTCTCTCTCCCTCTCTTATCTCTCTCTCCCTCTGTCCCTCTCTCTCTTCCTCTCTCCCTCTCCCTCCATCTCTCCCTCTCCCTCTCTCCCTCTCCCTTATCTCTGCCTCTCCCTCCATCTCTCCCTATCTGGGAAGGAGTGAGGGAGATGGAGACATGGAGGGAGAGGGAGAGTTGGTGGGAGAGGGAGAGGGAGGAGAAGGAGAGAGGGAGGGAGAGAGGTGTAGAGAGAGGGAGGGAGAGAGGTGTAGAGGGAGAGAGGGAGAGACGTCTTCGCTCCCTCCCTCTATCCCTCTCTCCCTTTCCCCCCTCTCTCTCCCTCTCCCTGCCTCTCTCCTGCTCTCTCTCCCTCTCCCTCCACCTCCTTCCTCTCTGGAGAGGGAAGGAGGTGGAGGGAGAGGGAGAGGGAAAGCGGAACAGGGAAACAGGGACAGGGAGAGACGGAGGGAGAGGGAGATAAGGAGGAGGGGGGGGGGAGGAAGAGACCTCTTTCCTTCTCCCTCTCCCCCCCTCCTCTCCATATCTCTCTCCCTCTCTTCCTCTCCCTTCCTCTCCCTCTCCCTCCATCTCTCCCTCTCCCTCTCTCCCTCTCCCTTGTCTCTGCCTTTCCATCTCTCCCTCTCTGGGAGGGAGTGAGGGAGATGGAGAGACGGAGGCAGCGGGAGAGTTGGAGGGAGAGGGAGAGGGAGGAGAAGGAGGGAGGGAGAGGGAGAGAGGGAGGGAGAGGGAGAGGGAGGAGAAGGAGGGAGGGAGAGGGAGAGAGGGAGGGAGAGGGAGAGAGGGAGAGGGAGGAGAGGGGGATAGAGGGAGGGAGGGAGAGAGGGATGGAGGGAGGGAGAGAGGGAGGGAGGGAGAGAGGGAGGGAGGGAGAGAGGGAGGGAGGGAGAGAGGGAGGGAGGGAGAGACGTCTTTCGCTCCCTCCCTCTATCCCTCTCTCCCTCTCCCCCCCTCCCTCTCCTGCTCTCTTTCCCTCTAGAGGGAAAGAGGTAGAGAGAGAGCGTGCGGAACAGGGAAACAGGGACAGGGAGAGAGGAAGGGAGAGAGGGAGAGGGAAGAGGGATGGGGGAGGCGGGAAGAGGGAGGGGGGAGGCGGGAGAGAGACGGGGGAGAGGGAGGAGGAGGGGAGAGGGAGAGGGATGGGGGAGAGCGAGGGGGAGACGGAGGTGGAGAGGGAGTTGGGAGAGGGACGGGGAGAGGGACGGGGAGGGGGAGAGGGAGGGGGAGAGGGAGGAGGGAGAGAGAGAAAGAGAGACGCAGAGGAAAGAGGGAGAGGGAAGAGAGAGAGGAAGGGAGAGAGGGAGAGGGAGGGTGAGAGGGTCGAGAGGAAGCAGGGAGAAAGGAGAGAAAGAACACACCATCTACATTTCTGTCAAATGACACCGGGGATCCTTACACAACCAGGAGAAAATAACACAGCGAGACTCTTTCTCAGCTGGAACTGGAACTGCAGATGGGGCCAAACACCACCAGGGTGGCCACACATGTCCAGCTGCCGCCCCAGCCCCCTGAGTCTGGTCACCAGGGCTCTGAGTGTTTGCTCCTGGGACCTGGGGTTCACCCTGTCACCCTGGAGGTCGGGCCTAGACAGCAGGGCCCCGGGCTGGACACATAGGGGGAAAAGCATCCCCACAGGACAGCTTGTGCGAGCCGATTCAGCTGCGAGATTCTAGAGGCCCGGGATCAGCCTGTGGCCCATGAAACCCAGGAGCCAGGAGGGTCTTGCATCGGGATTCCTGTCCGTTGGACTGTAACGTTTATGTAAGGAATCTTGGAAACAGTGGTAACAAGACTGAATTCGAACGAGCTTTAGGATATTATGGACCACTGCGAAGTGTGTGGGTTGCTAAAAACCCTCCCGGCTTCGCTCTTGTTGAAAATGAAGATCCCCGAGATGCAGCGGATGCTGTCTGAGAACTAGACGGGAGAACGCTCTGTGGCTGCCGAGTAAGAGTGGACCTGTCGAATGGGGAAAGGAGAAGTCGAAATCGTGGCCGCCTCCTTCTTGGGGTCGTCGCCCTCGAGATGATTATCGGAGGAGGAGTCCTCCCCCTCACCACAGATCTCCAAGACGGAGAAGCTTCTCCCGCAGCCGGAGCAGGTCCCTTTAGTAGATATAGGAGAAGAGAGAGATCACTGTCCCAGGAGAGAAATCGCAAGCCCTCCCGATCTTTCTCTAGGTCTCCTAGCCGATCCAGGTCAAATGAAAGGAAATAGCAGACCACTTTGCAAGAGGAGTGGTGCACAGGAAATAACTTCATTTGACAGGAGTATGTACAGAAAATTCAGGTTTCGTTTGAGACTTCCGAAGCTTGATGCACTTTTTAAATGTTTTAGCTGTTCACATTTGTTTGTCTCTTGGGACAGTGACACATAAAGGTGTCATTCTCTATGGTTTGAAATGGGTCATATGAGGCATGTAATATGAAGAATTGTTTCTTTACAATGTTCTCTTAAGCAAAATTGAATTTGCTTTGAATTTTTGGTCTTGCCTAGACTGATAATAAAACTCTAACTCCTGCCCACCTAAAGTGTGATGTTTATTATTATGGAAGCAACACTGGCAAACATTGAAAAGACTTTCTGTAGCTGGGATATGGTATGCAGCTGTAGTTAAGCAAGCAGTCTTTAAAACGTGTTGTGAACACAAGCCAGCAGGTAGAAATGAAAGCCGCACCCTTACCCTAGGTTAGAGGTTTAAGAATTCCACTAGTCTTCACACTGGACAAGAGGTTGTCCAGTGAGTTTAGAATCTAAGAATTTTCAAGGAAGTTAGTTTACCTTTGAGTTAGGTCATAAGTCCCCTCTGTGATTGCTGTACATGAATACATAGCTCTTTGTAATGTTTTTAGGAAGTTGAGATTATCAAGGTACCAGTGTCCTGCCAGATTAAGAGTATATTGTAGAGCTGAACTTTGAGTTACTGTGCAATATTTTTTTTCATGCTGTCATTTGTAATATGTTTTGTGAGAATCCTTGGGATTAAAGTTTTGGTTCCAAAAGGAACAAAGGAAAAAAAAAAAAGGATCCACCTGCCAATGCAGCAGACACTGGTTCGAGCCCTGGTCCGGGAAGATCCCATGTGCCGCAGATCAACTAAGCCGTGGGCCACAACTATTGAGCCTGCGCTCTAGATCCTGGGAGCCACAACTACTGAGCCCCCATGCCACAACTACAGAAGCCAACACATCTAGAGCCCGTGCTCCGAAACAAAAGAAGCCACTGTAATGAGAAGCACGTGCCCGCAACAAAGAGGAGCCCCTGCTCGCCGCAACTAGAGAAAGCCCGTGTGCAGCAACGAAGACCCAACGCAGCAAAAAAAAAAAAAAAAAAAAAGACTATACTGGCCAGGTGATCAAGGGTAAAATTGTTTGTCACAAGCCCCGTTGATGGTGTGTATCCTTGATGTGTGTATCCTTGATGGTGTGTATCCTTGATGATTGACCTGAGGAGAATGACATTTTTATCTGTGTTTGGATCTTCCGCCCCAAACCCCATAACTCCAGCCCAACCATAAGAAAAACATCAGAAAACCAACAGACAAAACAAATTGAGGGACAAAATACCTGACCAGTCCTCCTCAAAACTTTCAAGGTATCAAAACCCAGGGACGTCTGAGAAATGTCACAGCCCAGAGGAGACTGGGACAGAAAAAGGATGTTAGGGGAAAGCTAGAGAAATTCTAATGAAGTGTGGACTTTAGTTAATAATAACGTATCCATCTCGGTTCCTTAGTTGGATAAGCATGTCGTACTAACGTACTAAAGTACTAACGTGTTGGAAATAGGGGTACTGGGTCGGGGGGTCCACAGCACTCTGTACACTCTGTACAGATCTTTGCAACTTCTTTGTAACTCTAAGCTATTCTAAAATTAAGCAACTACTAAACAGAGATAAGAATGTTATTTCCCTGATTTGAACATGCCTGAGTTTGTTTTCATGGTCACATTTGTGCTATCTGGATGTGTCTTGGAATCAGTAGCAAAGGAGAGTTGCCAGCCCCTGGGAAGATGTGGCTGGTTTGCAGGTGGCTTGCTCTGGAGCTGAAGACCATGGTGGGAAGTCTGCAGCCTCGGGCTGCACTTAGAACCATGGGAGGGGATGGGCCAGCTCAGGGATGGAACCTATAAATAAAACTCTTTTTCTTTTCCATTATGGCTTATCACAGGATATTGAATATAGTTCCCTGTGCTAGACAGTAGGGCCTTGTAGCTTATCCATCCTATATTTAATAGTTTGCGTCTGCTAACCCCAAACTCCCAATCCAACCCTCCCTCACTCTTTCTCCCCCTTGGCGACCACAAGTCTGTTCTCTATGTCTGTGAGTCTGTTTTTGTTTCGTAGACAAGTTCATTTGTGTCATATTTTAGATTTCACATATAAGAGAGATCATATATGTGTCTTTCTCTTCTGACTTACTTCACTTAGTATGATAATCTCTAGGTCCATCCACGACGTTGCTGCAAATAGCATTATTTCATTCTTTTTATGGCTGAAGATATTCCATTGTATATACGTACCACATCTTCTTTATCCATTCATCCATCAGTGGACATTTAGGTAGCTTCCACATCTTGCCTATTATAAATAGTGATGCAATGAACATTGGGGTGCATGTATCTTTTCTTTCTTTCTTTTTCTTTCTTTCTTTCTCTCTTTCTTTCTTTATTTTTTTGTCACACAGCATGTGGGATCTTAGTTCCCTGGCCAGAGATGGAACCCATGCTCCCTGCACTGGAAGCACAGAGTCTTAACCACTAGACCACCAGGGAAATCCCAGGGGTGTATGTATATTTTTGAATTAGAGTTTTCTCCAGATCTATGCCCAGGAGTGGAATTGCGGGACCCTATGGCAGCTGTATCTGTTCTCTGCACGTCTCACGTCAACCACCTGCACTCCAATCCTTGCTCTCAATGTCGTCTTCGGGGAACCCAACCTGCGACAGGGACCTTGACAAGAAGAAATGGCTCAGGGAAAAGCTACCTGCACAGGGAGGAGATAGAGGCCATCGACCCTGGGGTGCGGCGGGGAGAGTGGGCACAGAGATTTGTCATCTCATCCCTGATACTCAGCCCTCCTGGCTGCTCCACTCTAGGTCACCTCGGGATACAGAGGTGACCCGGTTAGAGTCCCTGGCTGTGCAGGAATCTAGGGGCACCAGTGGGTCTGAATAATATTAGTGCAGGGTCTCCCCCATGGCACTGGGGTTATTTGGGGCGGGTCATTCTCTGCTGGGGGCCCCTGCTGGGCACTGTGTGGGGTTCAGCAGCATCCCTGTCCCCACCCATTTGATTCCAGGGGCCCCTCCCCCCCAGTTGTGACAACCACAGATTTTCCCCAGACATCACCGAAGAACTGGGTGAGGCGGAAGCAGGATGGCCCTGGGTGAGGACAGCTGTGTTGAAGCAACCAGCCTGGCTTAGGGCAAGGTCTGCCCCAATCCCGTCAGAGCCTGCGTTTAGAACTGCCCCTTCCCTCTCCCACCTCCCATGCCCTGCAGTGGTCTCCGAGACATCATCCCCATGTAATAAATCACACCACCTCAGTTTACTGTCCCCAGCACCTAGAAGAGTGTCTGCTATGTAGTAGATGCTTCATAAATACTTGCTGAATAAAGGAGTTGAATAAAGGGATGAGTGGATGAATGAATGAAGGTTACCATGGAAGGAGGGGGGAGATTCCCTTTCTGGCTCTCGGGGGTTGGGATATCAAGTGAAAGATCCATCCTAAATAGGCTGGCCAGCCTTCTGGGGTTCCCCAGAAATGAGGGTTTCCCCACAGTTCCAGCGCTCAAACCTGAGCGGTCCTGGGCAAACTGGGGGCGGGTGTTGGTCACCCTGTGTAAACACAGTAACAATTCCAACTGCAATAGCAATGGCCAAGGACCTCTACGGTCTTATTGACCAGGCACAGTTCTTTACCTGGCGAGGAAGGGTGGGCCAGGATTGGAATTCCGGTGATCCAGGGTGGGTGGGTGAGGGCACACCCCGGGCTTGTGTAGGGGAGTCCAGGAAGGTTCTGGAGGAAGTGACAGTGACACAGGAGGGAGGGAGGAGTCTAAGGAAGAACATCCCACACGACAAGGTGTGCCAATGGCCCTGGGCCCAAGGTCACACCTGACCAGGGCTTGCTTTTTTTCTTTTTTTCTGATTTACTTTTTCCCACATGGATATGCAATTGTCCTAATGCCATTTATTGAAAACTCCTTAATTTCCCCACTTTCTGTCATATCAAGTTCTCATCTATCTGTTTCTGGACCTTTATTCTCTACCATAGAGCTATACGTCCCATCCTTGCACCACTAGGGCTGTTTCATCACTATAACTTTATTTTTTATTCATTTATTTCTTTGGCCGTGCCGGGCGGCATGTGGGATCTTATTTCCCTGACCAGGGATCGAACCCTCACCCCTTGCAGTGGAAGCTCAGAGTCTTAATCGCTGGACCTCCAGGGAAGTCCCCAGGGCTTGCTTTGACATCCATCGAATGGTGGCGGGTGGGCACGGGGAGCAGCTGTCTGTGAGCCATCCTGTGTAGAAATGCAGGGTGGAGGGCAGGACAGCTGGAGCGGGAGGGGAAGAGGCGGGGGAGGGAGGGAGGGATGGCGGGCGGGCGAGAGACAGACAGAGAGTTTCCGGAGACACTAGCTCTGGCCTTGTCCTAGGGCATGAAAGCTGAAAATAGCTCCTAGTGCCGGGAGCCTTGGAGCCGGAGCCTGGGAGCCAGGGTGACTGGCTCTCCTCCCTGGTGTGTGTGTGCGGGGGGCGGGCCTCTGGACTTCTCAGGCTGGGAATGGCGTGCACGGAGCAGGGACGAAGCAGGGACCCTTCTCTCTGGGACCTCGCGGGCCATCCTTAGCTCACAAAGCTGAGCCACTCCTGGCCGTACGAGTGGGGGGCTTCCCTGTCCCCTGGATCACACCCCCTCACACACAACTTCCCCGTGTGTGCTCCCAGCAACCAAGAGAATCTGTTTTTAAAAGATTTGGGGGAGGGGGGTAAACATACAAACAAGAGCAGAATGGATACTTTTTCAGAATGGGAATGGCTCTGTGTAACCCCATCCCCAGGGTAACCAGAGTCCTGACCTCTAACACCCTTGACGAGTCAGCCTTGGTATGGGCTTGCAGACCCACGGAAGCTTCCTCATCCCCTCCTTCAGACCCCGTCTCTCCCTTGGCGTCTTTGTGAGAGGCACCGGGGGAAGTGGGACTGCTAGGCTGTACTGCTGCTAGAACTCCACCTGGGCTCCACCAGGCTCCAGCCCCCCGCCCTGTGCACCTCTCTGACTCTGAGGCACCTCAACTGGTAGGAGCGGCATCACCTTCCCTCCCGGGACCTGTGACACTTAAGGGAGACACAGAAAGGACAAGCGTTTGGTTCCCTGGCTGGCAAAGAGCAGGTGCTCGATTGTCATAAGTGTCCGTATCAGTGAGGGTTCTCCAGACAAACAGAATCCATAGGGGATGTGTGTATATACACACACACGTACATATGTACACGCATACAAAAATATACAGCTGTGTATATATACAGTACGCATACAGACATATACACATATAATATATACAATACGCAAATACATGTATACACACATATATATAATGCATAGTTTGTATGTATACAGTATGTATACACACATATACACATAATATATACAACAGACATACATGTACACTATACATACACACATATGAAATGCACAGTTTGTATATATACAGTATGTACACATACGTATAACATATGCAACATACACACCTAGGTACGTCTATATCATACATATATACACACATACAAAGATATTTAGGTGTGTATATATACAGTATACATACATACACATAATATATGCAATACATACACGTACATACATATAGACACACATATACACCTACATATAAAAGCATGTAGAATAAAAATATATATGTACTGCATATATAAATTCGTCGTATATATACATACACATAACATATATGATACATATATACAATGTATACACACACATACACACCTATTTGTAAATATGTGCATGTACATACACATATAAATACATACGCAAGTGTGTGTATATATATATATAGCATATACATACATATAATACCTATACAACATATACACATACAGGTATGCAGCATATATACACACCGATATATAAATATACACTGTATACATACATACATACGGTGTACATATACTGTACATATACACACCCATATATCAATATATACAGCATGTTCACCTTTATAATATGTATACTATATATATATACACATACATACATGTATACAATACATACACACAAATATATAGGCTTGTATGTACACTGTATATAGTACTTACACATATACTACAAATGCATGCACATATAAACATGTGTATACATATATATATGTGTATACACACATATACAAATTAATAGGCTTGTATATATTCAATATTTTTACATATATAGTTTCGTTTTAAGGAGTTGACTCATGTGACCGTGAGGCAGGCAAGTCAGGGCAGGACTCTGGGCTGGAGACACAGGGAAGAGCTGATGTCCCAAGTCCATTGGAGGAACACTTCCCTCTTTCTAGGGCACCTCATTTTTCTCTCCAGTCCTTCAACTGATGGACGAGGCCCACCCACGCCGCGGCATTGACAATCTCCTTTACGCAAAGTGGACCCATTTCAGTGTTAATCTCTTCTGAAAAATACCTTCCTGGCCACATCTGGAATAATGTTTGTGGTTGCCGAGGCCCCACGCAGTGCGCACATGAGATTAACCATCCCCGTGGCGATGATGACACTTTATTTTCTCCCTTGACCATTGTCACTACTATTCCAATTAAAATGGCAGTGCTATGAGGGCAGGGCATTTCCTTTTTTGCCAGTACTGAGCGTCCGCGGTCTGGTGCCTAGCATAGGCTAAATACACGGCATTTTTGTGAACAGAAGCCGGGATTCCACCTGTTATATTTAATAGGAATTATAGTCTTATTATTGGGGGGCGGGGGGGGAGTTGTGTCACACGTCGAGATCGGGAGTCGAACCCGCCACCGCTTGCCCTGAGAGGTTTTCCCGGGTCCCCACTTCGGGCCGGTGGGTGTGGCCAGGGGCAGCCGATGACGTGCGGACGTGCGTGCGGACGTGCGTGCGTGCGTGGTAGCGTGCGTGCGTGAGAGCGTGCGAGTCCATGAGGCGGGCCGCGCGCGCCGGGAGTGTTTCAGTCTGGCCCCCGGCTCATTGTGCTCGCCTCACGCCGGCCCGAGTTCGCAGCAGCGCTGGGGGCCCCGGGCCTGTGAGCACAAAGAGGGAGCCTGGGGCCGGACGGGAGCGCGGAGGCGGCAGCTGAGGCCCAGGCCAGGCCCCTCCCTTCAGCCTCCCGCCTGCCCGTCTGCCCCACCCCCGCCGGCGGCGCCGCGCCCCTCCCCCAATCGCCAGACTAGCGCGGTGCGGGGGCCGCGCGCGAAGACGTGAGGGAGAAGCTGGAGCTGAGGCTGGAGTCGCTCTTGGGGACCGAGCCCGCCGTCTGCCCGTGGCCGCTGCCGGTCTACGTAAGTGCCGCCCGTCCCCTCCTCCCGGACCCCCGCCCCTCTTCCCCCACGGCGCACGTTGAGCCCACCGAGAAACGGAGCGACTCGAGTCGCCAGACCCTCTTTGGAGCCCCCCTTCCCGCCCCGCTGTGTTTCTTCCGCGGTAGTTTCCAGCCCCCGCGCGCAGGGTGGGCAGAGGGGAGCCGGCGCCGGCCGGGGGGCACAGACGCGGCCGCGGGGACCCCGCGCTTCCGAGGAGCGCCTGAGCCGGTCTGCGGTTGGCTCTGCAGGGCTGGGGACCCCGGTGCCCCCGGGCCTGGACTGCCGGCGGGCTTGCCCTTCTGTACTTTAGGATCTGACATGTAGGGTTTCATTTTCCTGGTAGTTTATTCTTAGCGCTGTCAACGTGCTTAGTTTTTTTTTTTTTCAGGTCACCCTTTTCTCCCTCTCTCCAGTTTTTTCTGTGTTTCTATTTTGTTTTGTTTTAGTTACGCATTTTATCCCTCTGATCTTGAGTGGGTGGGCTGGCAGGACACTTGGAGAGGAGGCGTTCTGTCCCCTGACCTGGAGTGACCTTTGGAAAATGACAGGCCAGACGGAAATGTACACAGGCGTCCGGTGATTCCAGAAATGCAGGGTGTCCGGCTAGGTGGGCGCCCGGCCTCCCGTCCCCCGTGGCGGCGTGGTGCGCGTGTTCCTTGTCTCAGGGTTTACGCTTGGGCCCCGCCAGCCCACCTTCCGGAGGGAAAGCGCAGCGGGTGCCTTGGGCCGGCGCCTTTGGGGCGCCCTTTCGTGCGCTCGGCTTGCGGGGGACCATCCTCCAGGCGACCCGGCCTTCGCGCGGGCTCCGTGTGTGTCAGTGTGTGGAAAGTGTGTCGCGGCCGGGGTCGGGGTCGGGACGCTGGGACCGCCTGGGAGCCGATGTTGACTCCCGGGCCCCGGTTCTCCGCAGTTATCTGAGGTCCGAGGGTTTCCAGCCCGCCACCGCGCACTGGCGCTTTCTATTTTTTGCCCTTCCTGTGCCCGGAGGCGCGGCTGAGCCTGGGCTCTGGCTTTTCCGGTTGGGTAACTCCGGGTGGCCCTGGTGGGCGGCCTGAGCAGTGGGCAGGGCGGGGAGACATCCCAGGGGAGGGAAACTGAAAGTGGGGAGAACCTTCAGAAGTCCAGCTGATGCACTTGCCTCGCCTCCCCGCCCCTCTTACTGCACTTGTCATGCACGGGTTGGCTGGCCGGCGCATTTTTCAAAATGTAATCATTTGTTTATCCTTAGTAGCCGTGAAGCATAGTTCTGTGCACTTGTAGTGCACAGCTGTAGGAGTTTTGACAGATGATCGCCGTCAGGCGGCAGAGCAATCCTGTCATGCCATTTGCTGCCCTTTGGCGCCAGCGCGCCTCTAGCTTCTTGGCCTCTAATCTCCTCTCTGTCCCTAAGGTTTTGGCTTTTCCAGAAAGCCAGATAAACGGAACAACAGCATGTAGCTTTTTGATTCTGGCTGCTTTAGCTCAGCAAAACCTATGCGAGATTCATCCCGCGTTTGTTTTTTGTTGTTGTTGTTTTAAACATTGATTTAGTTAGTTATTTACTTGGCTGTGCTGGGTCTTAGTTGCGGCACATGGGATCTTCATTGGCGCGTGCAGTATGTTTTCGTTGCAGCGTGCGGGATCTAGTTCCCTGAGCAGGGATGGACCCCGGGCCCCCTGCATTGGGAGCACAAAGTCTTAGCCACTGGACCACCAGGGAAGTCCGTCATCCCTGTTGTTGCGGGTATGAGAAGCCACTCCTTTTTCTGGCTGTGTTGTATTCCATGTTCCGTTTGTCCATTTGCCTGCGGGTGGCAGGACTTGTGGGATGTTTCCAGTTTTGAGGGGATCAGGAATAAAGCTGCTGTAAACATCCCAGGGCAGGTTTCCATGTGAACTTGGGTTTTTACCTCACTTGAGAAAATGCTCAGGAGTGGGACTGGGATCTGTGCTAAGTGTATGTTTAACAACCCTTCTGCATCTTAGAAATTGGTATTTTTGAGTATTGGAAGAGTTTAGAAATGCACTGTGACCCAGCACCCAGGCACTTGAAACGAAGTTGAAAGTTCATCTGGAGATGGTCACGTTGTCCCCGTCTCTGTCTTTTATTCGAGGCAGAGCCTCCCTTGTAAGGAAGGCTTTGTGTGTCCAGGCCCTGGCAGGACCTGGCTTTCTAGTGGTGGGCGGTGCTGAAGTGGAGAGAGCGTCTTTCCCTTGCTGGCCGGACCTCGCTTGGCAGGGTGCGGGGTGTGCTGCCTGCCTGGCCGGGCGCTCTTTCTGCCGGTCAGCAGCCGTTCCTGGTGTGTCTGTCCTACTACCAGGCAGGCGGTCAGGGGCCCTAGTGAAGTGCTCAGCGAGCCGCAGCCTTCTCAAAGCTTTGCGGGTAATGTCTGCTACCCTCCCATTTCCCTGCTGAGGAATTTTGCTTTCTCATGGGAATTGAGGGGGCATTACTTTATAAGAATTCATATTTTGTGATGACTCGATGCTGAATACGTTAAGAAAATGGGCTCCTTCCAGAAGCTTAACTTCTTAGAAGGTCAGATTACTCGTGTGACCGCACGTTTGAAATGAGTGAGCTTGTTTGTTCATTGATTCATTCATTCTGCAAGCACCTCCTGGATATTTAGAGTGAGTGTTCCAGGGGGCGCGGAGGACAGTAGACAGTATTTTTTTTTTGATTTTTGAATTTAATTTAATTTATTTTTTTATACAGCACATTCTTATTAGTGATCAGTTTTATACACATCAGTGTATACATGTCAATCCGACTCGCCCAGTTCAGCACACCACCATCCCCACCCCACCCCACCCCCGTGGCTTTCCCCACTTGGTGTCCATACGTTTGTTCTCTACATCTGTGTCTCAACTTCTGCCCTGCAAACCGGTTCATCTGTACCATTTTTCTAAGTTCCACATACATGCATTAACGTATGATATTTGTTTTTCTCTTTCTGACTTACTTCACTCTGTATGACAGTCTCTAGATGCATCCACGTCTCAACAAATGACTCAATTTCGTTCCTTTTTATGGCTGAGTAATATTCCATTGTGTATATGTACCACCACTTCTTTTTCTATTCGTCTGTCGATGGGCATTTAGGTTGCTTCCATGACCTGGCTATTGTAAATAGTGCTGCAGTGAACATTGGGGTGCGTGTGTCTTTTTGAATTATGGTTTTCTCTGGGTATATGCCCAGTAGTGGGATTGCTGGATCATATGGTAATTCTATTTTTGGTTTTTTAAAGAACCTCCATACTGTTCTCCATAGTGGCTGTATCAGTTTACATTCCCACCAGCAGTGCAAGAGGGTTCCTTTTCTCCACGCCCTCACCAGCATTTGTTGTTTGTAGATTTTCTGATGATGCCCCTTCTAACTGGTGTGAGGTGATAACTCATTGTAGTTTTGATTTGCATTTCTCTAATAATTGGTGACGTTGAGCAGATTTTCACGTGCTTCTTGGCCATCTGTATGTCTTTAGAGAAATGGTTATTTAGGTCTTCTGCCCATTTTGGATTGGGTTGTTTGTTTCTTTTGTATTGAGTTGCGTGATGTGTTTATATATTTTGGAGATTAATCCTTTGTCCGTTGATTCGTTTGCAAATATTTTCTCCCATTCTGTGGGTGACAGTATTCTTATTCTCAAAACTTATGAACTGAGGACGGTAGGTGATCTATAAACACAGAAGTTCAGCTGAGGTGTAGTGCCCCGTATATGGGATCAGCTGAGGTCCCAGAGAGTGGGGCTGCCAGATTTGCCCTGGGGGAGGTATGCGTGGCTTCTCTGAGGAGGGGGCACCCGCAAGAGGAAGTGCAAACAGCCACAACCGCCTGTACGCGGAAATGTCCAGCCTCCAAGATGGGCTTTTGCGCAATTGACAAAAAGGAGGGCGGGGTGCAGGATGAGTTTTGTTCCTTCTGTGACTGAGAGTTCCCAGATATCTACTTATAGCTCACGGTGGCATTTCTAAAGCAGGATGGTCCTTTTGGTGGGAAAACCGGGTCTCAGCTCAGGAGGAAGCAGGTGGTATCTTTGGCTGCCTGATGGCAGGGCAGGAGCCAGCGAGGGCGTGCAGTGGTCCTTCCCCTCCGTGACTCACTGAGGCTGTGGGCGTGGAGTGGCCCCAGCGTGAGTGTCCCCGCCTGCTTCTGGCTTCCTCCTGAGAGCCCATGAGTCTCTGATGAATACCCGCTGAGCAGTCACGCCCTTCACTCCACAGTGGGTAGTAGCTGAAGTGGGCGGCTGAGTGAGCCATCCCTCCCCCTGACTCAGAAAACATTTTCTGATCTGACCTCTGCTGGTGTGAGTCCTGCCTAATCTGAGCTCAGATGGAAGGCAGGTTAACCCTTTGAGGACTTTCCGTGGGTGAAGTAGCCTCTTTAAAGAGGAAGGGATCACCGGGAAAAGCCTGGTATTCCGTATGCATGTGGCTGTTAGCTTTCATACTTTGGTCCCTAACATCCAAATGCCGCCTGTATGCTCTGTTCCTGGTGGGAGGAGACAGAGGCAGCCAGCCGGCCCTTTGGATATTCACTAGGCAGGAGGCTGCTGGGAGCTGCAGGGGACCCGCCCCCAGCCTTCTTCTAGGAGCTGTGTCCTTTTTTCCTTAATTAAATTAAACTTTTTATTTTGAGATTATCGTAGATTCTTGCACAGCCGTCAGAAATAGGTCTGACACATCCCACGTTCTCTTTACTCAGTTTCTCCTGATGGTGGCATCTTACAAAGCTACGCACTGATGTAATGATTTTATTGGCATTGATACAGTCAAGATACAGAGTGTTTGGTGTCCTTTTTGGATTCGGGGAGCTGTAGGGTGGGACTGGCTGTGTCTGCGCATCCCTGGGTCCCGGGCCCGGCGCACGTCTCCCAGGAAGCCCCTCTCCTCCCTCTTTCTTTCTGCCATGTCCTCCTCTCGTGGTCCTGGCACTCTTCCCCAGTACGTGCGCCTTCTCTCCCTGGCTGTGGGATGACAGTCCTGTTTCCTTCCTCCCACTCAGGGTGCTGCCTGGAGGCATCTTCTCTGTCCCCTCAAGCTGTCCCTGCCGTTCCCACCAGCCGGGTCTCCTGCCATGCCCGTGGCGTCGAGCAGTCCCAAGGGTATTAACAGAGGACATGCCGGGTGCCTGTCCACGGTCATCCGCAGCTCATGCATGGCTCTGTACTACCTCCCTCACCGCCCGCCTTTCTTGTTCCTTCCCAGACTCTCTCTCCCCACCCACGGCCACTGTCGCGGTGCCTAGCCCGGGGCTCTGTTCCTCGGCACCCCTGTTTCAGACCGGGCCCTCTTCCTGTCCAGGGCGCCTGGCAGGGCTGCCGAGTCACAGGTTCCCGTGAGCTGCAGTTGGGAGTTCGGAGGCTGTGTGCTTCACTGAGTATTGACCTTGGATGACGATGCCTCCTCATCTCTGAGGGGCTTCCGTTTGAATCCCCTTAGTTAGTCATGGGGTGCGCGGCCGATGTCGGGAAAGCGCATCAGACTCACAACAGGTGTACGGGCAGCCGGTGTGTGAGAGAGGTTACCTCTGAGAACGCTGGTCCTTTAAAAACCTGACGCGTCTTTTCCTGGGTGGGGAAGGGGTCTCTGCAGGCTGTGTGCCCGGGGGTCGGGGGGGGGGGAGGGGGGAAGGGACCACCACGGGGTGGTGCCCACTGGGATGGCGGGAGTCATGGGGCTTGGGGCAGGGAGATCTAGGGAAGGATTTGCACGTCCCGTGGTGGTGGTGGCTCACGTTTCCCCTGGTGTGCAGGTGGCTCCCTGGCGTCTGCTCTGTGCTCACCCTGCAGGCTGAGTGAGGCTCCCACTCAGCAGGTGCTGGGGCCGCAGGACACACTGGGCCCACACCTGGTCTGGGACAGACACCAGGTGAAGGGGCGGGAGAAGGGGAGGAGGAGCCGCGCTGGGTCTTGTGGGTTTTGTGTCTTTTTAAATAACAGCTTTGTCGAGATAGCATTCTCACACCACAGAACTCACACATATGAAGTGTACAATTTAATGGCTTTTACTATATTCACAGAGCTGTGCAGCCTTCACCTCTAATTCCAGAACATTCCATCAGCGCAAAGGGCCGGCAGTCCCCTGCTCTAGCCCCTGACACTCTGTGTTTGTGGATCTGCCTGTTCTGGACGTTTCCCATCAATGGAATCACACACTGTGTGTCCTTCTGTGTCTGGCTTCTCTCACTGAGCATCGTGTTCTCAGGGTCTGTCCACATTGTTGTGAGTGTCAGGGCTTCACCCCTTTGCATAGCTGAGTGATGCTCCCGTGTGCGTGGCCCAGGTCGTGGGGTCTTGAGGCCCCTGGAGAGGCGTTCGTTTGGCTTGGTCCTGGGGTGAGGTGACGCCAGTGGCACTGATACGGTGCTAACAGGATCCCTTGCTGGAGTGGGAGACAGTTGGAAGGCTGGGGGCGCGGCTCGCCTTGGCCTTTGAGACCGCTGGGTGGAGGCCGTGCTGCCGCTTGTCGCTCGGGTAGCGCGGGCGAGTCCCTCTCCAGCTGTGCCCCCTCGGAAGGGCTTCCTCCATCCCTGGGCTTTCCCTCCCTTGCAGTCACGGCCTCGGCCTCAGGCCGGACTGCTCTGTGGCAGTAAAGCATTTTCTTTGGTGAGGGCGAGAAAAGTTCTGGTGGTGAACTTTTGGTCGTCGCGTTCCCCCATCCCACCGGGGTCACTCCACGACGGCCCCTCCACGCACACGCCCGGCATCAGGCACTCAGCACTTGCAGCGGCTCCTTGGGTGGCTGGGCGGCCTGTTACAGGTGGGCTAGTTTGGATTGAAGCAACTGAAATGGTCTTGTCACCCCTGGAGCCCCCGTGGTGCCCCGTCCTCCTGTGGACACATCCACGCCCGTCCTGCAGAAGGACGGCTGCCCGGACAGCAGGACGTCCCAGCCGGTCCTGGCTCTGTGCAGACTGGCTTCCGTGAGCTGCGGACCCAGGCGTGGAGCTCAGGCTCAGGGTCAGGTCTGGAAACGCTCCCGCAGGTGGAGCGGTAGGTGAGGGGGCACACGAGCCACACGCATGCCCTCGTGGGAGCCAGGTGACGAGTCAGAAGGAGGAGGCGAGGTACGTTTTCATAGCATTATACATAACCGAGTATAGCCCAGACACGACGTTTTCAACGTGCCATTTAAAGAATTACTGAAGGGCAGTTTTACTTTGTGTGTGCGCGCGCACCCTGTCTTAGAAATCCGCGTGCATCTTGTGCTCACTGGAGTGGCACCAGCGCGCACCATTGCCCCTCGTCCAGGTGGCCAGGGGCCGCTGTGGGCACAGTGAGGCTCTAGACCCCTCTCCCTCGTGGCGGCTCCTTCCTTGGACCCTGGTCATCGGGGCCCCTGTGTGCACAGTGGGTCCTGCACACCCTGGTCAGGGCCGCGGGTCCACCGTGTCTGTGGCCCGGGAGCCACGGGCCCGCTCCCTCTTCTCTCTTCCTCCTCCAGCTGGACTTTGGCCTCATGCGGTCCCAGCAGCCCCTTCCTGTTTTCCCATGTTGACTGTTATTGCAGTGCCGGTCTCGCGGGCAGGGTTTTGCGACGCGGCTCAGTCCCGAGACCAGCCTGGTTTGTCAGCCTGGCCCTGTGGGGAGCGGGCCGGGTGCGCGGTGGGAGGAGAGCCTCCTTCCTGGTTCTCTCCTTTGCATCGCTTTACCAGGTGGTTCCCATCCTTGGCCTGCCTTGTCCTCAGGTACGGTCCTGGGACCAGGCAACACCCCCTTGCTGGGGGCCTGCGGACGTCCGGGGCTGACTGTGGACGAGACCCGTGTGATGCTCCACAGCCAGTCTATCTGCCACCCCCACCCCTGTGTGAAATGCACTCATTTTCAAGTGAAAACCTGTTCACTTCTTGAGTACTCAGGCCCACCGCAGGTGCTGACCCTCCCCCTCCCCCTTCACCCCATGCTCCCTCTCCCTGGTGAGTGGCTGCTCCCCAGCGGGGCTGCAGGCTGAGAGATGCTCCCCAGCGGGGCCGCAGGCTGAGAGGTGAGGCTGAGCGCCTTTGCTGGGCCTCGGGGCCCTCTGCTCACCCACTTGGCTTGCCTCCCAGACGGAGAGACTTCTGTGGATTTTCCACTCCTCCAGCCAGATCTCTGCTCTCAAAGCCTGGCCACTGGGAGAGGCAGAGAGACAGCCGGCGGACCACCCACCGTGTTCCACCTCCCCTGCCTTTGACTCCTCCCGCTGTGCTTCTCCACTTTGGGAAGTAGTGCGTGCATCCCACCCTGGCCGCTCTGTCCCACTTGCCTTGGCCCCCACCCCAGGGCTCCGGAGGTGTGCAGAGCCTCGGGGAAGAAGGCAGCGACCCCCAGCCCACAGGCAGTGCCCCCTGCAGCCTGCTGGGGAGTGGGGACCACGGGCAGAGTCCCAGGGTGCTACCCCTCAGCACCTGCTGGACACTCGTGCCCTCAGCAGACGGTGATAGAGCAAGAGTCCCTGCTTGCTTCAGGCCGGTGGTTCTCTGAGCAGGGCCCTGGGCCAGCAGCCTCCCCACCAGCCGGAACTGGTTAGGAATGCGGGTTCCTGGGGTCCAGACCTGCTGATTCTGAAACTTTGCGGGTGGGCCCCAGAACTGCATTCTGACCAGGGATTCTGATGCTCGTCCTGGTGTGATGCCCCTGCCTCGGAGGCCCCCTGGGTCCCGGCGTCTTCCTGCTGCAAGTGGGAAGAGGAGGACGGAGTCCACGTCTTATCTCCTCCCTAGTCTCTGCCCCCTGCCTCTCGCCGGGTCCTCCAGGGACGATGTCTCCAGATGTCGTGCCCCTGTCACCGTGAACCAGCCTGCGTGCTCAGGGGTGGGCTGTGCCCTGGCAGCGAGCACCCAGGAGGCCTCCTGTCCAGGCTCCTCACACCGGGCGCAGGGCCTGCGGGGACGAGCAGGGGCAGAGCCAGACCTGCGGGAGTCCGGGTGGAGTTCCTGTTCCCACACCTGTCCTCACAGTCAAGGACGAGGCAGGGGCCTGCCGAGTGGGACAGCCAGGCTCCCCAGCCCCGTGGGCGGCTCCCGCCCTCACCTGAGCTGGGCAGGGGCGGGGAGCAGACGGGACGGGCTTAGTGGCGGCTCAGGCCTGATGACAGCCCCCGGCTTGTGCACAGCGTGCTTTTTCAGGTGGGAATGGTTGTGCTTATTGCAGCTGTTTTCCCAGGACCCCGGAGTAAGGCCGCTGGCTCTGTGATGAGCAGCATTCCGCTAAGCCTCTGCGTGGCTTCCTGCGGAGGCTCTGAGGCTGTCAGTGAGAAGAGCCTGGGTTAGTCAGTGACTCAGCAAGCAGCCAGCAGCGGGCCGGGGCTGTGGCTGGGACTGGGAGGCCGGGCATCCTGTGCAGCGAGACCAGGGCTGGCCTCAAACTCCGGAGTTCCAGGGCTCCCCCAGAGGAGGAGGTGTGGGTGCTCCTAAGCACGGGCTTCCTCAGGGCTGTTCTCAGTCGGACGTTTCTGGGTCAGCTTCTGGTGTCGCTCTGTTCTGAAGGCCTGTGAAGCAGAAGAAGAGGCCACAGCCGAGAAGCTGTGAGAGCTTCTGAATCATTGATGGTGATCAGGGCATCTTAAATCATACGACTCAGGATGGTCGCTGGAAGCTGGCCAGTTCCTAAAGCAGCATCCTGAGACTGTAGGAGGCACATCGTAAACTGTTTCCTTCCTTTTGGTCTGGTTTTAAAGCTTGGGAAAGCTTGAGTTCTTCTCATCACGGATGAGACCACATTCCAGGCCCCTGTCTTCCCAGGTCTGTGTGATGCGGCCTGAGATGCGGTGGCTCGGCCAGGGCTGCGGCCCACGTGCCATGAGGGTCCCTGCCGCCCCTGCAGGAGGAGCGTCTCTGGGGCACGTCCAGCCTCCTGAGGGGGCCGAGGGAGGGAGCGCAGTCCGAGCTGGCACGGGACTGCCACGCGGCGCACGCTCAGGCACATGCGCATGCTCACAGGGTCCTTTCAGAGCGCGCACGCTGTTTTGTAACTCCACAGTGGTGACCGGAATGAGACTCTTCTGGGTACTGTCACGTCCTCCCGTGGCTCTAAGACTTGTTCTTACGGGCCGTGCTCACAGGGTGTAAGGTATCGGCCTAAACGCAGACATGAATTTAGCAGCTTGAGACAACGCACACTGATAACCTCCCGTGGTTTCTGAGGGCCAGGATTCAGAGCAGGCAGGCCAGGGGATTCTGGCCGAGGGTCCCTCAGGAGGCTGCAGTAGGGGCTTCAGCCGTGGCTGCCCCATCCGAAGGCTGGACCGGGCGGGATGCCTGGCTTCCAGGAGGCCCCACCCGTGGCTCCTCTGCACGTGGGCCCCGCAGGGCTGCTGAGGCTCCTCAGTGCACGGGGGCCGGCTCCCCTCAGGAGGAGTGTGATGCGGGAGAGCATTGGTGGAAAGTTCTAGACCCTCCTCCTCATCCTGTGGCTACCTCAGTGCCTTGTACACTGTGCTGTGTGCTTTTGTCTCTGAGCAGACCCTGCGGGAAGTGTGGCGTCTTCTCTGCTTTCAGTGGGTACAGGAGCCCAGGGAATTCAGGGCTGCCAGGGCTGTCTGTCTGGAATCACTGAATGTTGTGGACCAGGAACAGAGTCCGTCGGCCACATGAGTGTCTTAGATGCTCGGTATTTTCCTACTGAGGTGGAGGTGCTTTTAACACTGCCTCACATTTCCTCCTATAGATTGTGTTGTGGTTTTTTGTTTGTTTTTTGCCACGCCGTGCAGCTCGTGGGATCTTAGTTCCCCAACCAGGGATTGAACCTGGACCCTCGGCAGTGAAAGCACAGAGTCCTAACCACTGGACCGCCAGGGAAGTCCCTGTTGCTGTTGTTGATAGCTGTTTTGAGGTGTAATTCCCACACTCTTCACCTCATCCACCTAAAGCGTGCCGTTCCCTGCTTTGTAGTGTATTCATTGAGTGTAGTCGTCACTACTACCAATTTTAGAACGTTCCATCACCCCGAGAGGAAACCCCATCCCCATTAGCATCCCTCCTGTCCCCCTCCCCAGCCTCTGACAACCAGGAACCCACTCTCTGTCTCTGTGCACTTGCCTGTTCTGGACGTTTCCCATCAGTGGAATCACACACACTGTGTGTCCTCCGTCTGGCTTCTCTCACTGAGCATTGTGTTCTCAGGGTCCATCCACGTTGTAGCGAGTGTCAGTGCTTCACTCTTTTTCGTGGATGGATAATATTTCTGTGTGTGGAGGGACACATTTGTTTATCCGTTCATCTGTTGATGGACATTTAGGTGGTTTCCACCTTTTGGCGGTTGTGAATCACGCCTCTGTGAACACTAATGTTCGGGTTTTGGGTGTGTTTTTTTTTTCTGGCTGCCTTGGGTCTTCGTTGCTATGCGCGGGCTTTCTCTAGTTGTGGTGAGTGGGCTCTAGTCTTTGTTGCAGTGTGCGGGCTTCTCGTTGCAGTGGCTTCTCTTGTTGCGGAGCACAGGCTCTAGGCACGCGGGCTTCAGTAGTTGCAGCACGCGGGCTCTGTAGTTGTGGCGCACGGGCTTCATTGCTCCGCGGCATGTGGGATCTTCCTGGACCAGGGCTCGAACCTGTGTCCCCTGCACTGGTAGACGGATTCATAGCCACTGCCCCACCAGGGAAGCCCAACGTTCAGGGTTTTGTGTGGACGAATATTCTCATTTCTCTTGGGCAGACACCCAGGAGAGGAATTGCTGGGTCATTTGCTAACTGTTTAACCTTTGAGGAGCTGCCAGACTGTTTTCCAAACCCAGCTGTCCTCACTGTTTTCTGCCATTTGCCAGGAGGCCTTGGGGCCGATTGTTCCCATCAGTGGTTCTTCCCCAGGGTTTCTGGGTCAGCAGTGGTGCTGAAGCTGCGGGTCGGTTCCCCCGTGTCGGGAACCACTGGTCTGCAGGGCTGTCCTGTGCTGGACCGAATGGACGGCACATGCTCCATCTCCCGCCCCGGCCTTGTCTAAGTAATATGAGTTCAATGGATATTTACTGCTCCGTCCTTGGTAAGTTGGAGGATATTATTAAGAACGATAGAAGATTGTTTTTTTCCTTTTCCTTAAAAAATAAGATTCTGGGCAAAAGGTCACATACCGTAATTCTATTTACAAACGTCCAGAACGGGCAAATCCACAGAAACAGAGAATGGACTAGTGTTGTCAGGGGTTGGGGAGGGGATTGGGGCGCGTCTGCTAATGGGGTGATGGGATGTTCTGGAACTAGATAGAGGGGATGGTTGCCCAGCTCTGAATGTATTAAAACCCACTGAAGTGTATACTTGAAGCGGGGGCCCATTCTGTGTGAATTATAGCTCAGTAGGGCTGCTGTTGCAAAGATGAGGCTTAGGACACAAAGGGTGTTTCTGGAGTTGTTTGACCTGTTAGGACCGCTGCGCCGTGGGGGCCCCTGTCCTGGGACCTTCCGGGCATCCGTGCCCTGGCCCGTAGGGGCTCTGCCTGCGTTGCCGTCCTCCACTGTGAAGCGTGGAAATGGTGGCCTGGTCTGAGAGGGGCAGTTGCTGTCCTGGGGCAGGGCTGGCAGCTCTGGGCCTGACCATCTCACCTCCAGCTTCAGCCCGTGCTCTTCGGGGGCCCTCCTCTCGCTGTGCATCCTCTTCGAGGCCCCTCCTCACCGCGATAGGAACCTTCACCGGCGGGGCGGAGGTGCAGTCTAGAGTTACAGACTGTCCACACGATGCGTTGTCCTCACTTGGTTTCTGCGGGGTCTTGGGTTAGCTGGCCGCCAAGACCCCGGCGAAAGGCCAGAGCAACCCCCGACGTGCTCCTCGGGGAAAGCGGCGAGGCCAGCCCGCGGGTGCAGTGAGGCCCGGAGAGTGCCGCCGTGGGCGGGAGGGAGGAACGCTGCTTGCCCGCTCATGGTGGTTGCACGAGTGGTGTTTCCCCATTTTACAGATGGAGACCGAGGCCTGCGGCGGTTCAGGGACTCAGAGGCAGACCTGTGGCTTCCAGGCTGCAGGAGCACCCGGGGGAGGTCCTGGGGCAGGAGGGTCGGAGGCTTCAAGTCCGTCCCGGTCCCTTCCCCGCAGCCCGCTGGGCGGCAGGGCGCTGCAGGAACAGGCGCTCCCGGAGCCAGCGTGTCCCACGTGGCAGGACAGGGCCCCAGCGCTGTAGGTGGAGCTCTCTGGTAGGTCCCGCGTGTCGGGGAGTCCCGGGGGCTGCAGCACCCGCCTCCCCTGGTCGCCCCCGTCACCTGAGCGGGGAGGGACAGCTCTGAAACCTGTCCCGTTGTCTTTCAGGATGTTTAAACCCCACGATGCCGCTCACGAAATCAATGAGACCATCCAGTGAGTGTGGCGCCTGCTGGCGCAGGGCCTCGGGGTGGGCCAGTTCTGAGTTCCCAACAGCCCCCCAGCCGTGCAGTCCCCCATTCCTCCATGCTGATCTGCGTCAGCATTGTCAGCATCGAGGAGGCTTGGGAAGCGGGGCTGTGGGGTCAGGGGTCAAGTCCTCTGAGTGTGACCCAGGACAGGTCTTGGTGCTTCGTGAGCTGGCTTCCTGTGGAAGAGGCTGGAAATCCTGAGTGGCCAGCTTCCCGAGGGACCCCTCCCCTCTCCCCTCATCACCTTGGTTTACTCTTCTCCCGTGGGGTTTGGTGTGACCTTTGGGTTTGGGCCGCTCTTCCCTCTGTGAGCCTGCCCAGTGCTGTGCAGAGGAGGCCGGGTGCCGGGGAGGCTGACCCAGGCGAGATCTGGGAGGAGGGCCGCCTGCTGTGTTCTAGCAGGCTGTCTCCTCACGTGGGACCTGAGGGTCTGCGACGGCCTCCAGAGTGCCCTCGGGGGCCCATGCGCAGAATCCTGTGACCGCTCTTGGCTTTAGAATGTTCCACATGTGTGACTGTGGCCCTGGCATCTCGCTGCATTGTGCCTTAAAATCCTTAGCTGTGTAGCCACTGCCTGGGCCACACACCATTATATCTGCTTGGACCTGGGGCGGCCGGGCTGGCAGCAGCACAAAAGGCTGTTTGGTACGTAAGGGTCGTGCTCCCCCCTCTCCGTCCTGTTCTTCCTGCGAGAAGCAAGCATGTATCAGTTTCTTCTGTATTGTTTCAGATTATATGTATGTATATATTACAGTAGTATATTAGTATAAAATCTATCGTAGGGTTCTCCAGAGAAACAGACCCAGTGATGTCTGTGTATATGAGATTAATTTAAGCAGCTGAGTCACACGACTTCAGGCTGGCCAGTCTGAAATATGCAGGACAGGCCAAGAGAGGCAGACCCAGGGAAGAGTTGATGTTGTAGCTCAAGTCTAAAGGCAGTCTGGAGGCAGAATTTTATATATACACATACAGATTAATTTCATATAATATAGTACAGAGGGGTCCTGTGTAGTTTACCCAACTTTCTCCAATGGTGACGTCGCACATAACCGTAATAGCAAAACCAGAAAATGGACATCAGCATAATCTACAGACTTTATTCACTGTGCATGTGTGGTCACGCGTATGCACGCATGCATTCTTGTAACCTCCACCTCAGACAAGACATAGATCGGTTTCATCACAACAATATTTTTATCCCTCTTAAATACATAAATACAGATATCCTGGAGATGGCAAGTGTTGTGAACTTAGGGAAGTAGTGTACTAAGGTATTCATCAGAGAAGAGCTGGTGTCCAGTCTAGGTTGTCATCATCACTTCCTGATGTGAATCCCAAATTACTCCTTTGGTTTTTTTCTAGTGTTAACAAATCCCTGACATGAGGTGGATCTTTGACTTTACGTAGCATCACTAGATGACCTGTAGTGCGCAGACGTGTGCCGGGCCAGCTCCTGGGCCTCTCTTTGTTTTGAGGGTGGTGGGACATCAACACCAGACTGAAGGTTGCCCAGATCTCCCCCAAACCGAGATTAACCCCCAACCCCTGTTTTTAACCACATCAAATGTATTTATTTAATACTTTGACTCACGCTTTTTTTTTTTTTTTTTTTTTTTGTGGTACACGGGCCTCTCACTATGGTGGCCTCTCCCATTGCGGAGTACAGGCTCCGGACGTGCAGGCTCAGCAGCCATGGCTCACGGGTCTAGCCACTCTGCAGGATGTGGGATCTTCCCAGACCGGGGCACGAACCCGCGTCCTCTGCATCAGCATGTGGACTGTCAACCACTGCGCCACCAGGGAAGCCCTTTGCTTTTGGTTTTGATCTTCTTTTGAAATACTGTTTTTCTCTTTTTCCCTTCTCTCCACATAGGAGGAAAAGAGACGTAGAGTTACATCCAGAGAACGGTAAGAATAATAAAGCTTTTTGTTCTGTGCAATATGTAATCTTGATGCCTGAAATTACTTTTCTGAAATCTTTTAAAAAGAAGAACTTTATAGTGAGTTGCCAGGGTGACCATAGATAGCTTAAGGATGCTGGGCTTGCAGTCAGGTTATTAACCTTGTGATTCAGGTAGAATTCTCTTGCAAAGAGTGAATTGGGGGCAACTGGCAGTTATCAGAACTAGATCTAAAGGTTGTATTAAATATTAAATCTCGAGGTAAGATGTGCCTTTTAGGGCTCCTGAGATGAAGATTGATTTTTTTTTGGGGGGGTGGGTGTAGGTAGGAAGGAAGACCTTTTGAAAACTGCCTCCACGGGAGGAGTCTGTGAAAGTCATCCTTAGGGTGTGTGATTTTACTTGACAGGGTTGCTGGACCGCTCCCTGCAGAAGAACCGGGAAGAGTAAGACCAGGAACACACGTGGAAAAAGAAGAAAGAGATGATAAAGTAAAGTCTGGTCACCCCCAGGTTTGTCACTTGCACTTTAATCTCAGAACCCATTTGGTTCTAGGAAGGGGGCTCAGGGTGTGGGCAGTGTGTAGGAAGAGAATGACTTTCACTAATGATCAAAATGACCTTGGATTTAGCTAAAATGCTCTTCAAACTCATTTTTCTGCTGGTTCTCTATGTGGAAGGTGTGTTACGTGGCTCTGGTGATAGTAAATCAGCGGTAGGCCTGGAGGTCAGCTGGACCTCTGCTACTTGATCAGTCAGTCACAGAGCTTCAGTCTGTCCCCTCTCCTGCCTGTCTCCTGCCCATGAGGTCTTTGTGAAGATCTCATTTTCAAACACAGGAGGTGCTAAAGTGCTCTAGTATCGTCCAGGTATAAAGTTGCATTCTTAACTGAGATCAGACCAGTTCTTTCCCCAGACCTCCAGCTCTTTTGTAAAATCAGAGTTTCAGGTTCTATGAAATACAGATGTACCCACTGAACCCCCATGGGAGGGGGTAGGAGAAGGGATTGGGGATCTGATAGTGGAAGCTTTACCATTAGACAGCACTGCCCCATATGACAAAGGGCTAACATTGGTCGGGCACAGGTGGTAGAACAATATCACGTCCCTTTTGGTTTTATTAAGACGTTGCTTAGAAGTTTCAGCTCAGCAGAGGGGCAGCACCCTGGGCGGGGACTGGGCCTCCACCATCTATGGCTCCTCCCCTCCAGCACCCAGGCTAGGTACTCAGTTCCCAGCAGCCCAGAGGGCAGGAACAGAGCTCTGCCAGGCTGGCCTTCTCAGAGGGCAAGTGTAAGCAGCACAGCCAGGAATGTGAGCGACAGGCTTTGCTGGGTTGTCGGGAAGGAGGGCGACGTCTGGCTCGGCATGGCTGGAGTCAGCGCTAGCCTCCCCTCGGCCATGGGCACTGGGTCCCTGGTCTCAGGCTCACACAGGCCTCCAAAGCCCTTCCCTCGCGATGGCACCCAGACCCTCCACCCAGCTCACCCTCCCGCCCCAAACACCAGCAGGTCAAGCACCACTCAGAGAAGGGGGCCTTTAAAGGGCTTTAGAAAATCTTAGACTTCCGGATATGGAAGCTACTGTGTTTCACTTCTGGCTGAGAGCTCTGCTCCCAGAGCACAGGATGGCCCAGGGGGGCGAGATGGGAGGGTCTCGCTGTGACCCCCCCAGGCACTGCTGGCCTTTTTAGCCACATGCCTGCGTTCCTTGGAAATACATTTCATTAACAGCCAAACGGAACATCCTGAGAAAAGAGAGGAATTATTGGTTCGTTTCAACCCTTAGCAACACCATGTGTATATTTCGTCTGCTCTCTGCGATGCACTGGAACTTACCTTTGGGCAAAATGTGCCTCAGCTGTCCAGGGCACCCGACACACTTGGCGACTCTGCGGGAGCGCCCTGGGCCCCAGGGACAGGGTCCCTCCTTCCTGACCACCCCCTCGTGGGAGTGCTGAGGCTGGTCAGCCCCCAGCCCTGGGGGCTCAGCTTTCCCTCGGAAGTAACTGCGAGTCAAGCTCCCCACCGACCCCCGACCCCCTGGTCTCCCTCCCGCCAGGGCCGCTTCGTGTGTGGTTCCGGT
The DNA here is from genome assembly GCF_951394435.1 of Stenella coeruleoalba. Classification (NCBI taxonomy): domain Eukaryota; kingdom Metazoa; phylum Chordata; class Mammalia; order Artiodactyla; family Delphinidae; genus Stenella; species Stenella coeruleoalba. The sequence continues at coordinate 158,793,833 of NC_137169.1, forward strand.
CGGACCCTCCTCAGGGGGTAGGTGTCGGGGAAGCCCCGAGGCGGGTGCCCTCCCGCACCCTCACGACTCGGTGCTGCTCCGGGTGGAGCCCGCGGCCGGGGTGGGGGTGGGGGCAAGAGGCGCGACGGGGGTGGGAAGGAGACGGGGCCACGGGAAGCCCACCCCGGGCCGGCCGGGGCGCAGAGGCAGGAGGCGGCGAGGAGGGCCGGCCCAGCCGCGAAGCCCGTGCCTCCGCCCTGCCTGGGACCGAGCGGCCTTCAGACCTCCCTGTCGGCCCCTGGGCTCGGGGTGGGTGACGGGCACGCCGAAGAAGCCATCCCGCTCGAGCCGTCCAGAGAGGCCGGCCCAGGGCTTGTGCCTGTTCCCGGCGTGGGGCGAGCACTGGGGCATGAGGGTGTGGAGCTGTCCGGCCGCAGGTCACAGGCTTTGCCTGTTGGAAGGGAGGGCTGCGATGGGGCTGTGCCGACGGAAGGGGAGGATGGAGCCGCCCACAGTCCCCGTTTGCCAGGCAGAGCTTTATCGCGGACCCTGTTCTCACAAGCCGTGCGCAGCAGGGACACCCAGGCCTGGGGAGTCTGCGCCCCACCCAGGGCCGCTGGGTTCCTGTGTGGCAGCCCCGCCCAGCATCTCCTGCTGAGAAACCCCCAGAGACCATGCTCCTTCCCCTGAGCCCACCGCCCCGCTGCAGAGCCCAAGGGGGCTGGGGGCTTCACCCCAAACTTGAGGAAGCCACACCTGGGGGCCAGGACACAAGCGGGGGTCCCACTTTCCCCGCAGGAGCAGACCCCGTGGAGGGTCTATCTTTTGGAAATAAATTTAGACTAACAGGTTTTACACACAGAATCTTAGAGCTGGGAAAAGTCCTTTGTGTCATTCATGTAGCTTCGTAAGATTTTTTTTTTTAAATGAGAGGATGGATTTCCTTGAGCAAGAGTGAATTTCCAGGAATGGGTCCCTGGTTACCACAGACTGTTTTCGGGAAGAAAGATGAATCTATTCTGTGAACGCCTTATAGAACTTATTCTATATTGTAGTTCTCTCTGGAAACACATGTACCGTTGAGCTTTGTAACAGCCCTTAACATCCTCAAGAGAAGCTCTCATTTCCCCATTAATACTTGTTATAGACTGAATATTTGGGTCCCCCAGCATTCACATGTTGACACCCTACCTCCAATGTGACGATATTAGAAGGTGGATCTTTTGGGATTTGATGAGCTCATCGGGATGGAGCCCTCATGATGAGATTCTTATCTTTGTGAGAGGCATGAGAGAGCTGGCTTTTTCTCTCTGCTCTCTGCCCTGTGAGGACACAATGAGAAGTGGACAGTCTGCAACCCGGAAGAGAGTCCTCACCAGAAGGCGATGATCCTGGCACCTAGATCTCAGACTTCCAGCCTCCAGGACTGAGAAATACATTTTTGTTGTTTACAAGCCCCCACCCCGCCCCGTTTATGGTACTTTGTGACAGCAGCCCAAACTGACTTAGCACTCTTTTCTTCAAGTACATCGAAGAATTTGTGGAGCCCATCCGTTTTATGATACAATTTCCCAAATAACCAATATTCTCTCTATACACTGATTTGTCAACTTTTTTATTTATCAAAATTTTTATTAAAAAAGCTTCCATATTTTTTCCTAATAAATTGTTTCCAATCCAGGTTGTCACTGTAATGGTTCTATGATATTAATAATTTGAGCCCTAATACCTTGCTTAAAATATTCATTCGTGTTATGAATAAGTTCAGTGTTCAAATGCAAAAGTTTTAAAAGGATATACTATGTAAAACATCTATGTCATCCCTCTGAAGGAAAGAAGGAGGGAAGAAAGGAAGGGAAGAAGGAAGGAAGGAAGGAAAAATCATTGAATTTGCCCTCAGTTTAGCTGCCACTTCCTAAGGGAAGCCCTTTCCAACTCCAGACCCCCAGGCATCACAAATACGCTCTCATGGGACCCTGTCCATAGTGTTGCCCATCATGTTTCCTGAAAAGCTGCTTCTGAGACAAGGACAGACTTTCAGGAAGTTTTTTGGGGTGTGTTTTTGGGGATAAACATAGAATTACCATATGACTCAGCAATTCCACTCCTAAATCATTGAAAACAAACATTCAAATCTACGTACACATGTTTATAGCAGCACTATTCACAATAGAAAAATCATGGAAATAACCCAAATGCCCATCATTGGATGAATGAATAAACAAATTGTGGTATATACATACAGTGGAATAGTAATTCAGTCATAAAAAGGAATGGAGCCATTAAATATCAGTTACACGGCCAAAAACATTTTTTTAAGGAATGCAATACTAATATATATTACAGTGTGGGTGACTCTCACGAACATCATGCTAAGTTGAAGATGCCAGATACAAAGGTCATACACTGTATGATTCCATTTATCTGAAATATCCAGAATAAGTAAATCCATAAGAGAAAGAAAGCAGATTGGTGGTCTCCAGGGCCTGGTAGAGAGAGCGAAGTAGTATCTTCTCAATGGGTCCAGAGTTTCCTTTTGGGATGATAAAAATGTCTGGGGGAAAAAAAATTTTAATTGGAAAATGATTGATTAAAAACAAGTCTGTGGGGCATTTCTTGTTACTGCCTTTCCCAATTTTGACAATAAATGGTCAAGTACACAGTAAATGATCAAGTACAGCAGCCATGGTTTGAGAAAGAAATGATGACCAGAGCTCAGAACACTCACTCAGGGACGAGCGTGAGGGTCACCCCACGAAGTAAGCCATCCATTTTAGCAGAGATATTATCCAAGGATGAGGGGGATTGAGAATGGATAGCACAGGAGGGAGACAATGACTATCAGTTGTGGCCTTGAGGCCACCTACAGTAACAGAAGCTATAGTTCGACCCATTGACCCTCCTTTCACTAGTAGTTCATCTCAACTCACCCTCTCCCCTAAAAACGATCCATGGAAACTATGAAAGAGTTGTTTCCAGAACTTATGCAAAGACGTTGATCCAAGTAAAGGCAACAAAAGCAAAAGTAAACAAGTGGGGCTACATCCAACTAAAAAGCACAACAAAGGAAACCAACAACAAAATGAAAACGCAGCCTACCAAATGGGAGAAAATTTTTACCAATCATATATCCTATAAGGGGTTAGTATTCAAATTATATGAAGAACTCATACAAAAAAATAGAAAAAATATCCAGCAAAAAAATGGGCAGAGGATCTGAATAGACATTTTTACAAAGAAGATACAGAGATAGTTAAAAAGGCACCTAAAATCACTAATCAGCAGAGAAATCAAACCACAAAGAGATGTCACCTCATTCATGTTGGAATGGCTAATATCAAAAAGATGGGAACGTGCTCGCTTCGGCAGCACATACACTAAAATTGGAACGATACAGAGAAGATTAGCGTGGCCCCTGCGCAAGGATGACACGCAAATTCGTGCAGCCGCATAGCACAGGGAGATCAGCTCGGTGCTTTGTGACCACCTAGAGGGGTGGGATAGGGAGGGTGGGAGGGTGGGAGACTCAAGAGGGAAGAGATATGGGAACATATGTATATGTATAACTGAGTCACTTTGTTATAAAGCAGAAACTAACACACCATTGTAAAGCAATTATATTCCAATAAAGATGTTAAAAAAAAAAACAGACAGGAACTAACAAGTGTTGGCAAGGGTGTGGAGGAAAGGGAAGCCTTGGACTCTGTTGGTAGGAATGTAAATTGTTGCATCCAGTATGGAAAACAGTATGGAGGTCCTCAAAAATTTAAAAATAGAACTATCATACGATCCAGCAATTCCACTAGTTGGTATTTTTATGAAGGAAACAGAAACTATTCAAAATGAAATCAAAATGAAACCCCCATATTCATTGCAGCATTATTTACAACTTGGAAAACCCTGTGTTCATCGATGGATAAATGGATAAAGGACATTTGGCATATATATATGCCAAATTATTTTTATATATATTTATATATATATATAATTCAGCCATGAGAAAGAAGCAAATCCTGCCATTTGTGACAACATGAATGGACCGTCAGGGTGTTATGCTAGGTAAAATATGTCAGACAGAGAAAGAAAAATCCTGTATGATCTCACTTTATATGGAATTTTTTAAAAAGCTCATAGAGGCAGGACGTGGAGGGTGGGTGAAATGGGTAAAGGTGGTCAATATGTACAAACTGCCAGTGATAAATAAGTCCTGGGGATGTGACTATAGTTAATAATACCGTATTGCATATTTAAAATTTGCTAAGAGAGTAGATCTTAAAAGTCCTCATCATAAGAAAAACAGATTTCTACCATGTATGGTAATGGATGTTAACTAGACGTACTGTGGTGATCATTTTTAAAATTGAAGTATAGTTGATTTACAGTATTATATTGTAATAACAATATATTAGAACCCAGTGATTCAATTTTTTTATAGATTATACTCCATTTAAAGTTATTATAAAACATTGGCTATCCTTATAGCTTATTTATTTTATGCATAGTAGTTTGTGCCTCCTCATCCCCTCCCCTCCCCCTATCTTGCCCCTCCCACCTTCCCTCTACCCACTGGTAACCACTGCTTTGATGTCTACATCTGTGCGTTCATTTCCTTTCTGTTACATTTATTGTTTATTTTTTACTTTCCACATGCAAGTGATAACATACCGTATTTGTCTTTCTCTGTTTGACTTATTTCACTAAGCATAATAGTGTTGCAGCAAAAATAGAAATGAAGTTTTTCCTCTCCTGAAAATAAGGAAAGTAAAGGGGACAGTGAACAGGCTAGAGAAGAGACATAAACTGGCCTGAAAGAGTTAATAGATCCTAGTTTTATTTAAACTGTTACTAATCTGTAGTGTCTGTAACTAGATGTATGTTTCACAAAGCTAAATTACATCCTGTTCCTATCACTCCCTAGCTGTCAATGTAAATTACATCCTGCATCTGGTGCTTAAGCTCCCTGCACTGTCTTGTAGCAAGTCACCCTGTGTAGCTGTTTGCATTTCAGGGAGCAGATGGCAGGCAGATAAGGCAGAGGCAAATGAACCCAATTACCGGTCCGCGGGACCCAGTTACCGGACTGCCTGACGCCAGCGATGCCGGTTTTGAAATAATGCAAGAAGAAGAATGCAGGACCTTTACCACTTTGATCCTGATTACCACTCCCTGGACTGTGATGGCCGCCCGAGGGGCTGGGAGGCCAGCCGGGGCTTCCAGGCATGTGTGGGCATCCTGTGTGCAGCCAGCATCCCCGAGGCCTCGCTCGGCTCATCATCACTGAGTGAAGGTGCGCCGTGACAGCGCGGCCGACTTTCTTCTGGCTCTGTGAGGACCTGTGTGCATTGCAGGATTCGGTGCCTCTGCCTGCCGTGGGCGCCTCCCTGCGGGAGGGCTTGCTGGACTTCAACGGCCACCGCCTGCGCGGGGTGGACGGGGCGCTGCCCCTGAGCACCCTCTGCCCCCGATCTGTATCCAGAGCTTCTTCGAGCCATGGCTTGGCGAGGTGGGTTTGTACTTTCCGCTTCCAGGGGCTCTCGTGTCGGCGCTGCAAAGCGGAGTTTTAGATGGTACAAGGTGGAGGGTGGGCACTAGAACCAGTGCCCGGGTGTGCGTGCACTAGACGGGGCGTGCGGCCTACGACTCCTGCCGGCTCGGTGACCCCGGCCGAGTGCCTTAAGGCTTCTAGGTCTCAGTGTTCTCAACTGTAGCATGGGCTTAACAGGACTCACTCTGTGGCGGTTACAAGGTCACACTCTGTTAATGCTTGTAGACTCTACAATGTAGAATACTTAGCACAGTTTGGAGCATCGTTCATTGTTCCACAGATATTACCTGGTCTGTTGAATGACTTTGCCTGGTACACGCCAAAGCGATTAGGAAATTGATATATACCAGCTTCATTTCCTTTTCATTAAAACAGGGCTCAGGAAAAAAAAAAATTTTTTTCAATAGTCCTATCATATAGTGGAAAGAGCACTGGTGTGAAGGCAGCTTAGGGTTTGAATTCCAGAGTTTATGCTCTCTGTGGCCTGGGAAGGTTTCTTTTGCACTACAATCCCCACACTTATAAAATGACATTAAAAACCACCCTTTCTGTGGGTTCTTAGAATTAATTACGCAGGTTATGTGTGTAAAGTATCCTGGCACTTGAATGAGTGGTCAGAACCAAGGGCTGCTGGAGAGGATGCTTCTGCCCTAGGTAATCTCCCCTTCTACTGGGCGGCAAGTAAACATAAACACAGTAGTCTGTGCTCTGGAAGAAGTGGGTTCTGGTGCTACAGAGCACAGAATCTTGTTTTTTTAAATTTAATTTTTATTTTATATTGGAGCATAGTTGATTTACAATATTGTGTTAGTTTCAGGTGTACAGCAAAGTGATTCCGTTATACATATATCCATTCTTTTTCAGATTCTTTTCCCATACAGGTTGTTACAGGATATGGAGTAGAGTTCCTTGTGCTATGCAGTAGGTCCTTGTTGATTATTTATTTTATATAGAGTCGTGTGTATATGTTAATCCCAAACTCCTAATGTATCCCTCCCCACTACCTTTCCCCTTTGCAGAGCACAGAATCTTGGAAGGGAAAGTTCAGGGTAGGCTTTTTGGAGGAGGTGCCATCCTTTCTAAGGATATGTAGAAGCTCCTGGGGTGGCAGGAGGGAGCAGTGTGTGTCAGAGTTGGAGAAATATAAGAAAATATGGCAAAACTAAGATACAGGACTGGAACTCAGGGTTTAGGAAAGAAATGAGAGTTGATACTGGAAACCTAGTGGGGCCCAACAGAAAGGGGCCTTGTTTGTCCTGTCAGAAGTTTAGATGTTTACCCTGAAGGCCGTGGGAAACCCTAAAGAACAGTGAGATGGACTTCTGGCTTAGAGACTCACTCAGACCTCCATGTGGAAGGCACTTGATTGGGTGCAGGATGAGTTGTAATCTAAGGGTCCCACTTAAGTTATAAAAGCTTGAACTGGATTTTGCAGATCCGAGAGAGAATGGGTGGGGCCTGGTGACCAGTTAGAAAAGGAAGGGCAGCAAGTGTGGGTGACAGTTTACAGCTGCATCTTTTTGTGAGATACAGAGCACAGTAGGAAGGGATTGGGGGTGGGGAGAGGATCTTACTTCATCTTCAGTGCTTTAGAGGGGCCTGGTAGACGGGTCTGGGCCCAAGGTACAGATCTGGGCTTTTTGGGAGGACAGGTATTTGAAGGCATTGGAGATACTTAGGTTACCCACAAGAAGATCCAAAGAATCATAGGTCTGAGGGCTTTTTAAGTGGGTATATGGAGGATGTTTATAAGCTGAAAGAAAGTAGCCAGCAGAGAAAGGGTGTTAAGATCTAGGAGAGAAAATGATTGTTCATTTGTTTTCAAAAAGCTGAATACTTATCGTGAGCCTGGCCCTTTTCTAGGATCTGGGGTTCACACCATGTGTTATCTCTTCTGCAAGGACAGTTCAACTCATCCCCTGGTGAAGAGAAATCAGATTTTTCTTTGCATCCCATTCAGGTGTAGGAACTGTTCCGTACCTCTGAAGGGACTTTACTTAACCAGAGTAATAAGTTAGAAATCAAAAGAAATTAGAGCTGGAAGGGACCTTAAAGGCCACTGTACTTAATTTTGCCTAATATTTTACATTGATTGTAAGAAAAATTTATTGCAGAGCCCATTCTCTTCAGAGTTCCTTCACTGAACTTTCTTCATGTCTTGCATCCAGTGGGGCTAGCTTGTAGATTTTGGCCCGCTCCTAAATTTGCTTCTTCATCCACATTGCATTTTGCCCAGACTATGGCAGAAGCTCCTGGGTGGTTTCGCGGCCCCTGGACTCAGTTCCTCTAAGTTCATCTGCCTACTGTGGTTGAGTGATCTTCTAACATGAAAAGATACGCCTAAAATAATGCTGCTAATGGCTTGCCCACACAGAGTTAGTGCATACTAGCCGCCCAGCGTGTGCTCTGCCCAGAGGCGTGTAGTCTGAACTGTGCTCTACCAAGCCTCCTGGGGCTCTTTGGCCCTGAGGAAGGGGAGCTTTTTGTGATCACTCCCTTTATCTAACTGGTCCTTCAGCAGCAGGGTGCCTTTTGCTAATCAGCGGAGGCACCCTTACTCAGCCAGTGGTAGCCCCGGGCCTCATCACCTGTGGGATACAAGCCATGCTCTCTCCCAGGCTTGATTCGACCAACGTCTCTATTTTCTGTCCCTTCTCACACTTGGACCCCTGGCCTTTAGTCATCCCCACCTGCAGTATTTACAGTGCCCAGCAGGAGTCAGGCTTGAGTGTCTTTGCACAGGTGCTCCCTCTGCAGTTGATGCACCTCCTCCTCCAACTCTGCATAGCCTCATCTTTCTCGATTGTACTTCAGGGTTATCATGAAGCTGTCACTTAGACATAACTTTTTGCCTCCATAGGAACCTCTGTGCATAAAGGTTATGGTTCTTTATCTCATGTGATTGAAATTTTGAGTTTATACATGTCCCTCCTTAATGAGGCTTTAAGGGTAGGAGTCGTTTCTAATCCTTAGCACAGAGCAGATGCTTTTTTTTTCTTTTTAGATGCTTTTTAACGGTGATAAAATGTATGGTTTAAATCACTCATTTTACAATAATTTTGCTTTAGGTTTTGACAGAAATAAAGTTTCCAGAAGTTGTGTTCCTGCAATAAGAAATAAAGATGTGACCTTCCAGTTGTGTAAAGCTCTTAGACGCTGTGTAAGTGCGTCAGGTGCGCTAAGGAACCTGGAGCTAAGTGGGCTGGTTGTGAGAGAGAGAGACGTAACTATGTTAACAAAGGTAAGCCTTCATTGTGTCCTGCCAACATTTGATAGTTGCTTTTGGGGCAAACTAAAGGGGTAAAATTTTAGACTGTTCCTCCCCGTTAAAGGGATTGACTAAATCGGCCACTTTGGGGCACCTGTGTCTTGTGAATTGTCCAACTGGAGATGGAGGTTTAGAAAGTGAGTTTCAGTCTTGTTTAAGTCTCTTCCCATCAGACTGGTCTCGTGATTTCCTACACACCATGTTACTTCCTGTCTACCTTTTCTTGGTGTTGTTCATGCCTGGATTGTCTCCTGTACCTGCTCAAACCTTGGTCCATTCTCATTTGTACCATGGATACTGGTATGGATACATGTACCATGGATACATGTCATGCTGGATATTGTCAGAATTAATATTAAGTTTGTGTTAAGCCACAAACCACATGTTTTGTATATTTTCTGTTTTTTGTGTTTGTTTATATTTTTATGGTTTCTCTTCAAGAAATATTACGGGAAGGGAAATAGCAAGATATAAAGAGCAAAAAAGTCATCATGATCTTTAAATTGTTAGAACATGTATCTGCAATCATAATTATAATGCACTGTGGTATGTGTTAAAATAGTAAATATATGTAATGTCCTGTAGGAGCAGCAAATTCAGTGGTGTTGGTGAGGGTGTGTCATGGAAGTAATCACAAAGCAGGTGACTCTTGATTGGGGTCCTGAAACAGTGTGTGTTCCCTGTGTCCAGTAGTGGTCTGGAGGGGTCAGGAAGCCTGCCTTTCAATTTGAGGGAAGAGAGGGTTTGAGGTCCTCTCTCTTCTATTGCTCTAGTATACTGCATAGCAGCTAATAAAATACTGGGTTTATAGTTGACATTTAAGTCGCTGATTGATCATCAAGATTGGCATGTATCATTGGAAATGAAAATCAGAAGAGTCTTATGCTTTTTAGGTTTTTCTTTTTTTTCCCCTTTGTCTCAAAAATATGTAGTACTTTACTGAGTGGTTGGGAATAAAGTTTGCAGTATTCAGTGTATTCAATTTTAGTACCTAAATAGAATTAAACTGTTGCTGTAAACTGGAATAACACTTTGTTACTGACAAGTTTTAGAATGCATCAGTTCATCAATTACCTGTTTGGGAAGATTGCAGTTAATGATTTTAAGAATGTGGCTATAAACCTCCAATTGACTGAAGAAAAGCAAATAAATCAAGATTGACAAATGTATAGGCTCTTCATCTTATTGTGTGTGTGTGTTTTTATTTTCCTTTTAGTTATTTGTCAAGGTATAAAGAACTCTGTCACTCTTAAGACAGTAAACTTCACAGGGTATAATCTGACATGACAGGGAGCAGATCACATGGCCTAGATCTTAAAGGTGATTTTATGTTTAAACTTTCATGAAAACATGTGATTGAAGCACATTAACATATTGATACAGATGGCAGTTAATTTCTGTCTTTTAATACATGTGAGTGCATCTTCTGTTTTGTTGAAAGAATCTGACCAAATGGTAATGTGAATTGCTGTTGCATAAAGAATAGTGTTGAATCCCCAATCTTTGCACTTGAGTTTAACAACTCTGTGGTTTTCTATCTTCTTCCTGAGACACTTAACCTCAGGTCCATCCTCGTCACACAGAGTGGTAAATTAGAGAACGATTAATATCACCATTTACAGAAGTGAGAGTGAAATTTCAACCATCCTGAACATAGGAACTGAAGGGGCCTCTCAGCAGTTCAGAGAGTTATTACCAAGCTAGTCAGCTGAATTCTGTTCAGTTTTCTCCATAGCAGAGCCTTCCAGGTCCTTCTTTTGAGCTTATTTTTTTTATACACAATTCTGTATGGATACTGTACATAATAGCAATAGTTGTATTAACTGGGTTTAACTGGTGATGTATTTACATCAAGATCTTGTTTTACAGATGAGAAAATTGACAGTTCTAGTTGAACTTTTTTACAAGAGGAAAATATGTTCTCATTTTAAATAAAAATAAAGTTGAAAAAAGTTTTGATGTTGATATTCTCCTTTCCTAAAATAAAAAATATCAAGAAGCTACATTCTATTACCAAATAAACCTGACCTCTAATGTCATTCCATAATTTTGTTTGTATGGACAGAAAAGAAAAATTGATTTTCATAAGAAATTTTTGCACCTCAAAAATAATATATTTATTTTATTTCAACTTTAATGAAGAGCTGAACATTTCTAGTAAATAAAGGAACACCATTTGGGGGGGAACTTGTCTTTGTGCTACAAAGTCCATGTTTAATTTTTAAAAATCATTTAATATGATTTTCTTTTCGTATGAAACATGACTGGTTTCAGAACTAATTATCCCATTATTGTAGGACTATGGGAATTAACTCTTTGATTTTCAAAAGAGAAAGTTAGATTTTTATTTTTTTAATTAAAATTAATGATAATATAGAGAAATTTTAAGAAAAAACTTAGAAAATTATGAAATGTTAGAGTAGGAGAAATCTATAGTTCATGTAGAGTTACCCTCTTTCATTTTATAAATGAGCACCTACAATTTGTAGCACGTAAGTGGCTTATTAGTAAATGGCAGAGTACGACAAGACCCTAGAGCATCTAATCCGCATTCCTTGTCATTTTAGGTGTGTTGTATTCATTTCCTTCATGAGTAGACCATGAGTAGAGATTGTATTTCTAATAGTAATGATAGACACTGGGGAAGACCAAGAAGTTTACACACTGGGACCACAGAATAGCAGATTCAAAATGCACTGAGAACCCTTTCAGCTCTTCTCCGTTTTGACAAGACACTACAAGGATGGTATCAAAGTGTTTAAGTATATAAGCCCACAACAATCAAGAGATTTCAACACAGTTTTGAAAGACGGAAGACAAGTGGAAGAGTGTGAAACTGAGGCAGTAGAACAGAGGAAAAGCATCAACTAGAATATGCACAGGGACCACCTGCAACTGAGGAGGATTCTGACCCCACCTGCAGAAGTAGCCCCATGCTCAGATGCGCATGTAGGAGAGAGGGTGGAGTTAGTTAAAAGTGTGACTGAAATAGGGGAGCTCATTGAAGGGTTGTGTTTGGAGGAGTGGACTCCCAGCCCTGCCCTCACGCTCCTGAAATGAGATGCTTTCATTTTGAAAACAGTGAAACTGGCGAGAACTAGGGCAGCTAGTGTGAGTTTTCACACCCTAGAAAATTGTGTTTGCGGGAGATCCTATTACAGTTACTCCCCGCTTCTTCCTGCATAAGAAACCAATCAATCGTTGACTTCAGGGAGCTTTCTGCACTCATTCTTAAATAGAAAATAACTGTCATTTGCCTGATAGTTGAGTAAAGCTTACAACATGAGAGAGGGGGACAAAGTGTGAAAACATATCCTGGTAGGACTGGGGACAATTTAGGGAACAAAATAATTTAAGAAAAAACCCTAATTAGTATTCTGAGGGAGATTTAAAAAGGGCTAGCAACTATAAAATAAGACTAGGGTGTTAATTAAAAAGAGAATGGTCAGAAAGCAAGAGAGGTCTCTTGGAAATGAAAATATGGTTGCTGAAATAACTTCAGTAGGAATTAAAAAAATTTCTCATTATATAAAAAAGAAAGACACAATGGAAAATGTGATAGCAATATGTTAGAGAGGCTGCATCTGGGAGATGCAACATGTAACTATTAGAAACTCCAGACCCAGAAAAGAAATGGAGGGAAGCTGTCAAAGGGCAACAAAATTCCCCACAGCTGAAAGTAGACATCAGGCCTCTGATTGAAAATAGTTACTCAAGTTTTGAGCAAGATGAACAAGAATAGACTCATACCTAGGCACCCTTCATTATGAAACTTTAAAATACTGAAAAAATAAATTAACATAGAATAAAATACTGACAGGATACATCCATTCCAGAGAGAAAAATACTGGTCACCTAAAAAAAAAAAAGTTAAAATCTGACTTTATCATACTTGTCATCAGCACCATGGATCCTGGAAGGCATTAGAAAGATACCTCCGAAGTTTTTCAGGCACATAATTTTCACCCTAGGGGTTTGTATCCAGCCAAACTATCAGTCATAAGTGGAGGCTGAAGAAGATATTTTATACAGAAAGAAATTTGAAAAATTGACCTCCTGTGCTACACCTTAAGCTTTTTATAGAAATAATCCAGCAAAATGAGGCAATAAACCAAGAAGGAAGGTAATAGGGGATTCAGTGCAGAGAGCAGCTAGTCTAGATTGAAGAGGCTTCTATTGATTGTGTGATTGAGAGCTTAGAAACACCTTGAGGCATATCGTACTTACTAGGTATTAGGCACTGTTGGAAGGGAAGAGGGAGAGGAAGAGGAGAAGGAACTTGAACTCCAGAGGAAAAAAGGCTATACTGACATAAACCTGAAGGAAACTAAGCTATGGTTGATTTTTAACCTACTATTGGTGAGGAAGAGAAGAATCCACTTACACTTGACACTATAGATGTCCCCCTTTTCAGCGACACACGGGGGTAATGACCACCTATCTAATTTGTTGTTCAAACCAGAACTTGTCCAAACTCCTTACACTTCAATAGTGTAAGGAGGCGCTCTAATGCTGTAACATCAGGACAACAGGTATAAACTGGAACAGCCCAAGGCGGCTTGGGGTATGTGGTCAGCCTGCACAAGGGCAGTGACACTGACACAGTATGGAACGAGGTGTAGTCTATACACAGAGACAGTACATCTGCAGTGGGCAATATTAATTTCATTGTAATAATGGCAATACTGTCTTGGTTTGCAGCTTTTATTGTCAACTTGCATGTAATAACAAATAACTAACCTAAACTATACTTAGTATGTATTTGCATTAACTTGGTATGTACTGAAATGTACTAGTATGTACTTAGTATATATTAGGCTCTAAGTGTTTTTGCATATATTAACTCATTTAATCCTCTGAATAGCCTTATGAGGTTGGTGCTAATATCATTCCCACTTTTGTGAAAAGGAAGCTAAGACAGGGAAGGAACTTGCCCAGGCTGTACCTAATTTAGGGTTGGATCGAGGCTTTGAGTTTAGGCTCTCTGCCTGTTGTCTTAAACCTTACTCCTTACTGACTGTCAAATAACAGAAGACTTAACTGCACATAGAACAGAATATAAATTTCAACTTTGACAATGTAAAAGCTAGGTTTGGAAGGTAGACAGGAGGTAGAAAAAAGGGAAGATGGTATGAATGTCCTCATTTTACAAAGCGTGACGTTGAGAGAGTTTATAGTTGATCAACAGTGTAGGTTTTTAAGTATATCACTACCAATCAAAGAGATCATGAGCAGTGGAGTAACTAATGATGACATAACTTTACTGAGCAGTGTGGACATAGGAAGAGTGTAAATGAACTAAACCCTTACTTAGTAAAATAGAAAGTGAACAGATAATGCCTCCAATTTAGTCAGAAAATGGTCATGTAAGAGTATTACTCGGAGAAGAATTCAAAATAACAATAGTTGGACCTCCCTGGTGTCGCAGTTGTTAATAATCTGCCTGCCAAGGCAGGGGACACGCGCTTGAGCCCTGATCCAGGAAGATCCCACATGCTGCGGAGCAACGAAGCCTGTGCACCACAACTACGGAGCCTGCGCTCTAGAGCCTGTGAGTCGCAACTACTGAGCCCACGTGCCGCAACTACCGAAGCCCACCCGCCTAGATCCTGTGCTTCACGACAAGAGAAGCCACTGCAATGAAGAGTAGCCCCCGCTCACAGCAACTAGAGAAAGCCTGCACGCAGTAACGAAGACCCAACTCAGCCAAAAATAAATAAATAATAATAATAAAAAATAACAATAGTTGACGTAAACCTCATAAAAAAGGAAATCCAAACAGCCAGTAAACACAGAAAAATGTAGGACTTCATTAAGTAATAAGAGAAAAGTGAGTGAAAACCAATGATACTACATGCCAATCAGTTTGACAAATACATAAATAAAGTGTGGTAGTATCAGGTATTGTAGACCTAGAGTACTATGGGAATCTTCTACCCTACTTATACTGGAGTATAAATCGACACAACTACTTTGGAAAGCATTTAGCACTCTCCATCAACTGAAGGTATATAAATAGCCTGTGACCCAGCAGCCCTCACCCTCGCCCTGTGTAAATGCACCAGAATAACCGGTACAGCAGGATTCCTGTCCATGATTTGCATTAGCACAAACTGAAAACAAACTAAATGTCCATTAAGAGTCAAAAATTAAATAAATTATGTGTATTCGTACAGTGGGAAAACTATCAAGCAATAAAACTGAATGAACTAGAGCTACAGGCTGCAATGTGGATGAATTTTTTAAACCAATGTTGAGCGAAAGAAATACGATAGAAAAGACTTCATATACTATGATCCTCTACATAAAGTTAGATGTTGACAAAACTAAACTCTTTTGTTAGGGATGCATGCAGGTTAAAGAAAAGGATTGTCAAGAAATGAGGACGGTGTTTAACTGGGAAGAGGGAAGGAGATTGTGATGGGAAAAGGATATGGGGGGGTTTTTGAGATGCTGACAAGTATCAATACTTTCAGATTCGAGTACTGGTTATGTAAGTATTCTCTTTTTATTTGTCACATTGACAGTTTTGTTCTGTGCACTTCTCAGTACGCATATCGTATTTTACAATTAAAAACCTGAGTAAAGAATTGGTCACTTCTTGAGTGCCGAATGTGGGAGTGGGATGAGACTATTTCATTTTAAGCCCTTCACTGTTTGCATTCACATGTTATTCATTCAGCATTAATTGAACATATGCTGTGTACCAAGCACTCTTCTAATTTTATATGTGTTTTAACTCATGTAATCCTCACGAGAGCTCTGTGATATGGGAGCTTATCTCCATTTTATAGATGAGGAAGTTGAGGCCTAGAGTTATAGAACTTGTCCAAGGTTATATAGCTAATGGGTAGTGCCAGGTCCATTTGCCTCAGAGAATCTGAATTTTTACAATATAATCTAAAAGAGAAATTAAATTGCTAATTATAAGAAAAAAAATTACACATTAAAGAAGATGACAAGTTTTCATCTATGCAGTTAGAGAAAAACACACAGTCTGTCTTTCACACACGTACATCTTGTATTGGCAGGGATTTTCCTTATTAAGCAATTATATATTGACCGCCCACGTTGTGCTAGGCACAGGTGCTGGGGATAAACACTTAATAAAATACACCCCCTATCTTCAAATAACTTGCACTCTACGTGAGGAAATAAGCCAACAGTTGTAGTAGAGGTTATATACCAAGTGATACATCGCTGATGGCAGTATAAAATCTCATAAATCTTTTGGAAAGAAGTTTGGAGATAGGTACCTCAGAGCCTTAAAAATGTTCATTTGCTTTGACCTCAAACTCATTTTTATGGATTTATTGCAAGAACGTTATTCTCAATATGGAAAAAAGCCTTCATGCATAAAAACGGTTATTTTGTCTTATAATATTGAAAAGTTGGAAAGAATTTAAATGTGTAAAGTGGTTAACCAGTAAACCCACTCAGTGGAATATTTTGTAGCCCACACACAAAAAATCAAGGTTATGAATCCCCTGATTATATGAGAAATGATTGATTTCAATGTTAAATGGAGAAAAGGTGAACATAAAATTTGATATCCAATGTGATGGGAGCTTTGTCCCAGAAAAATCACCCTAGCCAGTGTACAGAGGGAGGAAGGGAGAGCAGATGACAGGAAGGAAAATTATTCCAAAGCCTTATCATTAGTCTTACTTAAGTAACAGAATATCAAGCAATTTTACTTTCTAACTTTTTTGGTTCCATATTTCCATGTAAGGGACATGAATTATTAATACTTTGTGGGAGGAGGGTACACTTTTCCACAAAAATTTAACACTGTGTTCTAATTTCCTCCACTAGAGGAAGAAACTATTTCATGTAATTTCACTTTGATGTGCTATTTAGAACCAGTCAGGAAGTTTTACTCTACTTTCCTCTGACTGTGGTGAGAGCTTTTTTGTTTATTTGCTTATTTGTTTAGAAATTCTTTGAAATCGGTTTTAGAAGATTTATTAAACCATTATATTGAAAGTAGAGGAAGTTTGCAATTTTTCCCCCTTTTTCCCCATTGAAAACTTGGCCGGCTTTAGTAATGAAACATTAAAGAATTTGAAGTTCTTAGACTGTCAGTTTTTTAAACATGATCTGAATATAAAAATATATGTTCATTGAGTAAATTTTTGAAAACAATGAACAACTCATTGAAGGAAATAAAAGCCACCTCTGCATGTACACACACCTGATCTGCTCTTTTGTCTGAAAAAAGTATGAAAAATATTTTGTCTTACCACTAAATACTCTTCTACATCAGAGAATTTGATTAAGCTTATGCACCATCTCCCAGGAAAAACGCACAGATATATTTTGAATGTAGAACTCCTGAAGCCCATTCATTAACTCTGGTTGAGACCTGTTGTCATTATTTTCTTAGTGGCTTCATAGCGCATTCCTTCATTCGGTGATCTGTTTTTGTTTAAACCAATCCCAATTTGGAGGCTCTTAGCCTTCTTCTAGGGTTTGGTTATAAACAATCTTAAGACATCATGTTGGTAGATAAATCTCTGCCCACATCTTTGATTTCCTTAGGGTAAACCCCTGATGTAGGATTGTTGTTAGGTACCAAGAGCTACTCTCCAGAAAGTGATACCAGCTCCTCTGCCAATGATGGCATATAATAGAGTTCCTCATTCTTTAAGTGATTGTTCAAAGCAGCTAAAATGTATAAATATACCTTACTGTTTTCATAAGTGTAGGTATTCTGATTGTTTATCGCTGCATAGGAAACCACCCTGAAACTGTGGCTTAAAACAATGAAAATCGTTTATTTTGTTCATGAGCCTGGAGGTTGAGTAGAATATTAATTCTTTTAGTACACTCTTACTGACTGAAAACAATACCTATTTGACTAGCTCACAGTTCTGTAGGTCAGAAGTCCAGGCACAGCGTGACTGGGTTTCCTGCTCAGATACACACGGGAACATGTGGGTTCCCTCCCGAGAGTGTTAAAGCACGTGAAATTTAAGTGTAAGACATTGAGTCCCAAACGTTGGATGTTCACCATAGTTTGTGTGGGTCACAGAGCTGAAATTAAGATTTCAGTCTGGCTGTGTTAGCATCCCGAGGCTCTGGGAAAGAATGCCTCCAAGCTTCTTCGGCTTGTTGGCATAATTCAGATTCTGCAGTTGCAGGACAGAGGTCCCCATTTCCTTGCTGGCTGTCAGTCGGGGGACAGTCTCAGGTCCTAGAGGCCTCTCGCTTGCCTTCCCTGCCGCAGCATTGGACTTCTTCAGAGCCAGCAACGGAGAGTCTCCCTCTTGTCCCTTTTGTACTTCAATTCAGGAAGAGTTCAGGTCCTTTTCATGGGGTGCCTGAGTAGGTCACATCCACATAGAATAATCTCCCTATCTTAAAAAATCAACTGATTTTGAACCTTAGTTCCATCTGCAAAATCCCTTCACTACAGCACCTAGATTTAGAGTTTGATTGGATAAGTGGAAGGTTTGTGTACTTCAGTAAGTAGGAATCTTGGGGCCTCTGTTAGAATTCTGCCTATTGAAAGCAGTGTCCCCACTTCAAGGACCGAAGTGTCTTAGTTCCTAAAACTCCTAAGAGAGTTTATCAGTGTTCATTTTATTTCAGTGACCTTGGTGAATGGGAAGACTACCACCTCCGTGAACAGGAATGGCACCCAGCTTCCTGAGTCCACAGTGTGGCTCTGCTACTTAGTGGTGTGACCTTGGCTGTGCTGCTCTACTTATTCTACTTCTCTGCCTCTGTTTCCCTCATCTGTAAAATAGCACTTCCCTGGTGGCGCAGTGGTTGAGAGTCCGCCTGCCGATGCAGGGGACACAGGTTCGTGCCCCGGTCCGGGAGGATCCCACGTGCCACAGAGCGTCTAGGCCCGAGAGCCATGGCCGCTGAGCCTGCTTGTCCGGAGCCTGTGCTCCGCAATGGGAGAGGCCACAACAGTGAGAGGCCTACATAACGCAAAAAAACAAACAAACAAAAAAAAACCATGGAGTTAGTGATCGTTCTTTCCTCGTAGGTTTTTTTTTTATACATTTATTTATTTATTTTTGGCTGCGTTGGGTCTTCGTTGCTGCTCGCGGGCTTTCTCCAGTTGCGTCGAGCGGGGGGCTACTCTTCGTTGCAGCGTGGTGGCTTCTCATTGCGGGGCACAGGCGCTAGGCGTGCAGGCTTCAGTAGTTGTGGCACGTGGGTTCTAGAGCGTAGGCTCAGTAGTCGTGGTGCATGGGCTTAGTTGGTCCACGGCATGTGGGTTCTTCCTGGACTAGGGCTCGAACCCGTGTCCCCTGCACTGGCAGGCAGATTCTTAACCACTGTGCCAGCAGGGAAGCCCCCTTTTAGGGTTTTGATGATTAGATTATTTCATACCCAGGGAACTCCAGGAACAGTGCTTGACTGTGAATTGCTTTAAAAGTGAGTACTTCTTAAAAACATGCTTTTGAATCTGCAATTAGGCAATTCAGGTATGTTAAGCATGTTCATTAATAGGACTTCCTACTATAAGGAGACCCACAAATAAAAATAGAATTTTTCTTTCTGGGTCTTAACTTCTTATTTCTGACTTACTATGTTATTTATACGCATATGCCTTTTATGGTGGGCTACCACAAATTTATGTTGGAAAGAGTGGAATTTAAATAAATCTTACCTATGCTAACTTGATAGGTTTTGATAATTCATTTCACTAGCATGGTATGATATTACCAGTAGCAGACTAAAATCTGAGTTCACTTCTGGCTCTGCCACTAAATCCTGATGAGACCAATAGCTGGAAAGGCTTTGGGATATTATACTATGAATTAGTTATAATATTGACTCTGTTTAGGAAAACCTGGAGGAGTGCCTAAAGCAGTTAAAGGAGGAAAGAGTAATAAGACTGAAGGCTGATAAACGAGTCAGTGAGGTAAACAAGTTTCTTCTTCTGCTTTAGAGAGTGTTTTAGTTTTATTTTGATTTGATTTTAAGCCATATACACATAATTTGTAAGATTTAAAACTGTAATATGTTGCAAATTTGTTGTATCAAGTGGACTTTTGCATTTACTGGTATTTAGTGATCATATGATCTATATTCCAGAAAGCATGTTTTTAAAAATGTGAAAATCTGGTTTTGTGTATGTGTATGTGTGTGTGTGTGTGTGTGTGCTTGCGCGTGTGCGCTTTTATATGACATTAGCTTATTTCCTGTTCATGATTCTTTGATTCAAGAAGGCACTTTTGTGCATATACTGTATATACAGTAATATAAAAGACACGATGAGACTCTCCTGGCAATGAATTAGGAAAGTGAATCATTTAAATAAATTTAAGATATTGGAAAACTTCTAAGAATGCAATGAAAGATAAAAATATATACTATGAGAATTACATTAGGTAATGTGCATGAAAGCAGGGCATAATCTAAAAAGTTCTATCTAAATATAATTTATCACAGCATGAGTGTAGGGAGGAATTTTTGAAAGTGCATCCGTTGGATTGGCGGACACTCATTCAATAAATGTTGAGCCACCTGCTCATGTAAGGCAAAAGGGGCATCATGAACATTAATGGCCTTTCTGAGAAATACTAGAGTTGAGCTTACAGGGGGTTTTAAGTGCATAGATGATGAGCGGAAGGGGAAGAGTGCATGGGGGGAATATTTTCAAGAAGCCAAAGAAAATATTGGTGATTGTACATTTAATAGATTGGGTTGGGTATGATTTAGGACTTTTAAACGTAAGCATTAGATATTTTGCTTACTAAAGTTAATTCTTAACATTCAGCAGAGTTGTAATATGTTTTATTCAAATCAGATTCTATATTTCATTTTCTAATTTAAGAGAAACTTAAAGCAGGTAATTTTCTAATGTGGAATAAGGCTCCATTTTGAATTGAACTAGTTAGAAATGTGATCTTTTGTGAAAGATCATTAATAAAACGGTAACTTTGGTTTTTTTATGTACCACCTAAGTGTTATATAGGAAACTTTGTTGGGTGCCTGTGGGTTTTGGTTACTATGTGATATGGTCTCTGTCTTTACTGGTGGAGAGTTAGGTTAATTACAAATTAATTACATTTTGAGTGTTTTAGTTTTGTTCCTTGAAAATAGGGAAGACTACTTTTGATGACAATGAGAAAAAATCATGTCAGACATTTTTAGTCTTCTTTTATAGCTGGAACATGAAAATGCCCACTTAAGAAATATGAATTTCTCTTCGTCTGAAGCCCTTCATGCCCACTCATTGACAAGCATGATCCTGGATGATGCAGGTGTTTTGGGCAGCATTGAGAATTCTTTTCAGAAGTTCCATGCTTTCTTGGATCTCCTTAAAGATGCTGGGTTAGTTCATTTCTCTTCATGGCATTCTTCTCTTTGCGACTGTGATGGTAGTTTGCTGAGGAACTGGAGCAATTTTCATCACTTCCGTGGCCATATTTAGTGTAATTATAGGTAATATAGTTGACTATTTAAAATGAGGAATTAAATTTTTTAAGAAATGCAAATAGGAAAGCGTGCTTTGGTAGAGTGCGGAGCTCATTATAAAAGAGTAACCTGTAGATAGAGTAATTAGTAGGTGTAGTTTTTTGTAAAGACTAAATTGAAGGCAGTTTTCATTGAAAATATTCGGGAATGCATAAGAATTTTCCTATCTTTCACTTATTTTGCTTGTTTGATAAGTGAATTAAAGTTATTTTTGCCTTAGACATAAAAATTATTATTAATCTGCAGGGGAGATAGGTCAGTGGTTCTCAACTGGGAGCAATTTTGCTGGAAGAGGGAAGTGGAGATTGATAGTTGATGGAGTGGTGTTTTGTCAGTGAATGAATTGGTGTTGGTGTTGGGAAGGAAGGAACAAACACATTCTTGGAAACTGGAGGAAATGTGGTAAAGAAGTGTGGGAATAGAGGTGTGAGAGGTAGTGGACGAGGTGCGTGGTAGATGTGAAGCTGCTAGTCAGACAGTGTTTAAAATGGAGCGGTAATAGGTAAGGAGATGGGATGTGTCCTAGAGGATGAATCTGGAAAGGGCTGAGAATTTGGGGGAGAGAGAGGCTTGTAGTCTGGCGTAGGATGTTGGCTTTTAAGATTTTAGAAGTATTTCATGATTGTAGGTCTGGGGAAATCTAAACTGCTCTTATGTGATTATAATAACCTTTGTCTTTTCTCCTTTCCTCCTCTGGTCCAGGCTTGGGCAGCTGGCCACAATGGCTGGTATAGATCAGTCAGATTTTCATTTACTAGGTCGTCCCCAGATGAATTCTACTGTTAGTAGTCCACGTAAAGAAGAAAAGAAGGCACTTGAAGAAGAAAAATCAGAATCAAAACAGGGTGCCCCAGGACAAATGAAAAATATCCAAGTAAGTGGACAGAACAGCACTTAATGATTCTAAGAGTGATTAGCAAAAAGGAAATGACCAAGTCAGGGAGAAAACAATAACGATCAGTCTCTAATAGTTCACATGCTCAGAACCTATAAGATTCTGGAATCCTTTCCAAATCTGAGATTAGTAAATGTGTGCCCATTTCATGATACTGTATTATTGTAAATAAGGAGACTGGAAGTTCTTTAGAAAATTTATGAGTTAAAGCAAACTATCCTTAGTGAAGAAAGAAAACATTAGAGAAAATATTCCAGATTTTAAATTGTATAAATGTCTATTCTATTCATATTTTATCTAGGTTTCTATTTGTATGCAGTCAGCTTACAGTGAAGGAACACTAATGAAGGTACACATACTGATATAATTTTTAAAATAAGTAATCCAGACATAGCTAATAGGTAACATATTACAGTGAATCACCTGGTTTTGGGAATGGGAGGGGAAAACCTATCAGCTTTTCCTCTAGCCTTACTTGGAGCCCCCATCAACCAATCTCAGACTGGTCTTGGGAACTGACAGCTTGAGAACAGAGTTTGGTCACAAACTATATACTGTTTGCATGTGCCTGGAGGATAGGAAAGAAATTAATTATCTTACAGAATAGGGTTTTATTTTTAGTGAGGGAAAGGAAATGGGTAATAACTACCCCAGTCACCAAAGTCTGAAAATGTAGCGGACATAGCCTTGGATATAGCTAGGTTAAGCTGAGAATCACTTGGCAAGATATAATTAGAAAAAAACTGGCTCTGAAATCTTCTGAATATTGACTGTGTTAATAATAAGGTCACAGAGTAACACTGAAGTTTTGAACTCTACTTTTTAATGGTTGGCTTTGTTCATCACTGAATTTTTGTCTTGTCTTTTGTTTTTCCGTCCAGTTTCAGAAAATTACAGGTGATGCTAGGATTCCTTTGCCTCTCGACTCCTTCCATGTCCCAGTGTCTACTCAGGAGGCCTTAGAAACTTCCAAAGACAACCTGGGGGTCCCAGTCACAGAGCAGCGGCAGGAGTCTTTTGAAGAGTTCATTGCTAGAACATGTTCTCCCTTCAGCAGACATCATTTCTGGAACTGAAAGTCAAAGCAAAGAAGAGGAATTATCTAGAAATAGCAGGTCGTCTTCAGAGAGAATGAGCAAAGCACGTGAATATACCAAAAAATTCTCTGCTAGGAGACAACCTGGGAAGGACCTGCATTCCTGCTCTGACTCACCTGTAAAGCATAAAAGCAAAGGAATTGGGCAAAATAATTCTTTGGTTAATAAACCAATTAAAAGTGAGTCTTCAAAAAAACACATTTCTGTTAAAGAGAGTAGAATAGTGACTGTTTCATCAAAGACAACTAAAAGTAAACTCAATCTACTAGAACATTCTGAAGGTGATACTCCTGGATCTGATTGTGAATTTCAAGAAAGCATCCATACTCTATCACGCCTAACATAGGTCTAAATCATTTAAAATTATGTTTTTGCCTTCAAATTTTAATAAATTACGTTTTTATTATAGCATATGGTGGTTTCAGTTACTTGACTGGAAGCCATTAGAGAAAGATTTATCTATACTTTTTTATTATAATGAAAGTTTTGGTGTACTTTTCCTTGTGACACTTTGCACCATTCATTCAGCTAGTGTTTACTGAGGGCTTCATATGTACAGTACTTTTCTGGGTGCTATTGCTTTCAGCAGTGAACAAAATAAAGCCTTTACTCTCCTGGAACTAGCACTCTATGTTGGGAGAAAACATAAACAACAAAGCAGGGTGTAAGGGTTAAAAAGATATGGGAATAATAAATGGAATAGTTTTACCATTTGGTTAAACATCAAACTATTATAAATCACATGGCCAGAAGCCATTGAGGTATTTTAATTCACAATAACCAGAGAGCCTCAAACATTTACCAAGGCACTTACCGTGTTTATGGACTACAGCAACGCTCTGAGGTAGGGAACTGTTACCATCCCCGTTTATAGATGAGGAGTCTGAGGAGACATTATGTGAGTTGCCCAGAATTACACAGCTGTAAGTAAGTGGGAAGCTGCGATGTGACCCGAACCCATGCTCTATTTTTTTTTTTAATGTATGGAATTTATTTTAATGTATGGACTTTATTATGTTTCATTTGTTTCTGATTTATGTGAATTTCTTCTTTAAAGATTTTTTTCTGATGTCGACCATTTTTAAAGTGTTTATTGCATTTGTTACAGTATTGCTTCTGTTTTATATTTTGGTTTTTTGGCCGCAAGGCATGTGGGATCTTAGCTCCCCCACCAGGGATCGAACCCTCACCCCCTCCATTGGAAGGCGAAGTCTTAACCACTGGACCACCGCGGAAGTCCCCCTTATGTGACTATTTTTATGGCAATTTTTTTAAATTTTATTTTTTTATTGACGTATAGTTGAATTACAGTGTTGTGTTAATTACTGCTGTACAGGAAAGTTACTCAGTTACACATTTATATACATTCTTTTTCATATTCTTTTCCGTTACGGTTTATCACAGGATATATAGTTTGCTGTGCTCTACAGTAGGACCTTTTAGGTTTTTTAAAATACATCCACTTTTTTAAAAATAAATGTATTTATTTTTTAATTTTTGGCTGCGTTGGGCCTTCGTTGCCACACACAGGCTTTCTCTAGTTGCGGTGTGTGGGCTTCTCATTGTGGTGGCTTTTCTTGTTGCAGAGCACGGGCTCTAGGTGCATGGTCTTAAGTAGTTGTGGCATCGGGCTTAGTTGCTCTCTGGCATGTGGGATCTTCCCGGACCAGGGCTCGAACCCGTGTCCCCTGCATTGGCAGGCGTATTCTTAAACACTGCGCCACCAGGGAAGTCCCATGTAGGACCTTTTTGTTTATCCATCCTGTATATACACCAATTTGCATCTGCTAATCCCAAACTCCCAATCCAACCCTCTCCCACCCCCTCCCCCTTGGTAACCACCAGTCTATTCTCTATGTCCTTGGTTATGTTTCTGTTTCACAGATAGGCAGAACCCAGGCTCTTAATTACTTTGTTATCCTGTTTCCTTGTTAAGAGAGGAAGGGTTTAAGGAATGCACTGAGAGAGAAGGCAGTGAGCACTAGAACTGCAAAACAGTGGGACTGTCAGAAAGCACACCTGTCTCCTTCCCCCATCGTGAGCAGAATTTTTGAACGGCAGAGTATGTAAGAGTATGTGATGACACATCTCTGGATTAAATTATGTCTCCCTGGTAAAACATGTACAGATAAGTCTTTAGTTCATTCAGACTGAAAGGTGAGAGCAGAGAACAGCTGGAGTGTCAGATTTCTTCTAGAAGTTCCTGCCTGATTGTTACAAAGAGGGCTACTACAGTAGTAGTTAGTTCATTAGTCATGGATTGGGTGTTAGAGCAGTGAAACAATGAGCAAGATGTAGCGTTGGCCCTTTAGCAGTGGGGTGAGAGGGGAAGACGCACAGCAGATGTCTCATCCTGCACATGACATGCTGTGACGGGCATATTCAGGGCATTTGGTCAGTGTTTGTGGAAGAAGAGGGGGAGCTGTGAGGCAAAGAAAAGTCATCGAAAGAGGCAGTCCCTAAGCTAAGTCTTAAAGGACTCGTGAAAAACTGGTGAGTCAGCCGGTGAAGGGAAAGGACACTCAAGGCAGAGAGGACAGCGGAAGTCCAGAGCCGTGAGTGTGCGAGGGGTGTGTTACGGAGCCACAGGCACAGGCTCTGGAGGATCAGTGCAGTGTCACCAGGCAGTGGCAAGTGCCCCTAAAGGAGGCCGTGAGGAGGAGGAGAGCGGGTCTTAACCACCCATGTGCGTGGAGCTGGTTTCCTCAGAAAACAGCTAAGTATGGAAAGGACAAGTTCAGGTGGCATTTTAGACCACTGACGTCAGTATGGATGAGGAATTTGAAGAAGCCTGGAGACAATTATGCCCCACTCTTCTGAGGAGCAGTGTTTTTTATTTTCAAGTGGGACTTTCACGCTGCCACCTCCTCTCCAGTCCCTACTGAAAGGTTTATAGGCCGGCAGAAGGGAGAACCTGGCTTAAGTAAAGTTAATCAGGTTTCTTTACTGTACAGCTTCTCAGGGCTACTGTAGGCTAGTGTTCATTCTGGATCGTCAAAGCAGGTGTATGGTACACAGCCATCCTCAAAGCTATTTGACTCTAGAGTCCTTTTTTAACAGAAGTGTCTAACAGCTGGTTCCACCAAAACAGCAATTTGGTAACTTCTAGACCAGGTAATAGCAAGAAGAAAGGGGTCTGAAATAAGGTATAGTTGAAGGGAGGAAATAAGTTCTAATTGTATTTAGGAAATTACAAGCAAGACTTGATCTTGGGAAGTAAGGAAGAAGTAGGAGGCGGAGGCTGAACCCCCATCTGTGTGACTAAGGTTGGGTGGTGGTATCATTGAGTTTGGGAATAGGGGATAAAGAACTGAATTGGGAAAAGACTTTAGTTCTGGACATGTTGAATTGTAAAGCACCTGTAGAATTCAGGAGACAGACTGGTAGATAACTGGACATGCACGTGAAGACATGGAAAGATAAAAATTTGAATGTCATCAGCACATATCAGCAGTCATTAAAATCATGAAAATGGATGAGATTTCAGAGAATTGTGAGTACTGACAACGTTTAAGTAATAAGCAGAGAAAGAATTCTGGGAAGGAGTGAGGTGATAAAGTTTCAAGAAGGAGGAAGTAGATGACAGTGTCATCCTTCAGAGAATGTGAGTGTCCATTGGATTTGGGCAGTTAGGTCCCCAGTGACCTTAGAGCAGTTCAGTGAAGTGGTGGACAAAAAGCCAGATGGCAATAAATTGAGGGTGTAGGGCTGCCTGTGGGGGCCAGGCGGGGCTAGTGAAGACACTGGGAATAGGCTACTCTGAAGGAGTTTGGATGAAAAGAGAAAATAATTAGCAAAAAAGATTTTTTTAGAATGAGAAGGACTTATATGTTGAAATGAAGGAACGGATAAAGGAGATCCTGAAGATGTAGATAATAATTTAGAGAATTGGGGAAACATGGACATATGAATAAGAAAAAAACCTTGCACAGTATATAAAAGTCACTTGTATCCTTCGAGTTGGTTGGATACTGGTAAGTTTGGGAGGAAATAAAGGTAAGAAGAGATAGAAGTTAAATGAGTTTCTACTGATACCCTCAGTTTTCTTTGACACAGATTTTTCAGAGACACATATATACACATACATAATTACAGTTTTAAAATTCTTTCATAGTTACATGTTTTATTAATCACATCTGAGAAAAGTCATTGATTTTCATTTTGTACCCCATTATCTTGTAAGGACAAGATACAGTGACAACTTCCAAGTTTTTGCATATCAGAGCTGAAATGGAAAGTATCTCCATAATTGAATTTTCACTTCTTATTTGTAGTAAGTTTATCCTTAGGAGGATACTTTCATAGTGTTTGATCACAGGTGAGTTTGGGCATTGCTGTCACTCAATAATGTTAAGCATCTGTCAGGTTCTCTCCTATACTCTCCTATATTAATTTTTTCTCCATTAAGCAAATATTTTTTGGCGGCCTGTGGGAATAAGATACACCTAGGTCCTCTTTCCTTGGTATATTCACAAAAGCCTCTGAAACTAAATTTCCAAGTCAGGCCATACTAAGGCCTGGCATAATAAGTTTTCATCGTTAACAGTTTTTTTGTGTTTGTGGGATTTTTTTGTTTTTATTTTTATTTTTTTATTTTTATTTTTTTTATTTTATTTTTTTTTGTGGTACGCGGGCCTCTCACTGCCGTGGCCTCTCCCGTCGCGGAGCACAGGCTCCGGACACACAGGCTCAGCAGCCATGGCTCACAGGCCCAGCCGCTTCGCGGCATGTGGGATCTTCCCGGACCGGGGCACGAACCCGTGTCCCCTGCATCGGCAGGCAGACTCTCAACCACTGCGCCACCAGGGAAGCCCTGTTTTTATTTTTTTGAAGCAAGGATAAGACACTGTCTTAACTCAGTAGTTGTCCATTGATTAATAAGTCAAAGAAGACATTGATGAAGCATGGTATTTTGAATATCCTTTCCACAGAATAGGTAATGGGCCATCCTGAAACTCTGGTGAGATGCTTATCATTTTCAGATTTTGGAGTGGCATAGAAAACCCTATTACACCTTGAATTATCACTAGAAATGAATTCAGCCAGATAAAAACAGTGCCTCTGCCTACTGAGGTTGTCAATTTCCATCTCAACAAAAGTGAACATTTCTCCTTTAGATTAAAATCAAGAAAATCCCCTCTGTCCAGGATGCAATAATGGGGTGCACAAAAGAGGAAAACTGAAGCTATTCCCTCTTTACACCTGAACAGTGAATTCATTCTGATATCAAATATTTTTTATGATTCTCTTATGACCAGGTGCTTTATTGTTTAGAGATCAAGTTACTGTTCATTCTTGGTAAGTAAGAAAAATCCATTTTTTAGGACTCTGAATAGTAACTTTATATATTTTATATATATATATTAAAAATAAATATATATATTATATGTAATATATATTCCACCTATTCAACAAAATTGTAATTTTCATCATCTCTTATGAATGATGAACTGTATTCTCTCTTTGGAAAGGGCTTATAGGGAATTAAATTCTCCATATACATTTTATATAAGAGCATGGAAACCAAATTCTCAACTTGGAGCAAACTTAGGTTTTGCTATGAAGGTTTATGCTTGCCTGGCCTTAGCGTGATAGGCCATGAACTCAAGGTGGAGTATTTTTCCTCTAAGTTACTTTCATTGATGCCACCCTGAAAAAATTTGGAGGGAGTATTTTTTGAAATAGCTTTATCTCAGTAACCCTTTAAAAATGCTTCAGGGAATGGGGAGCATAACTGTCAAAATGTTCAAGCAACTCTTGTTGATTTAAGTGTAATTGATCAGGAGCAATACAGGAAGGAGCTGGGTACAAAAGACAAAAGACCCGAGGCTATTTCATGTATTGTTTTTGGCTTATTGTACAAAACAGAGAAAGTCTCATACACTCAGGCAGCCAAGGTCCCCTACTGTTCTCTCCTTTTAGTAAAAATAAAAGAGCTAGTTTCTCAATAGCAGCATTCTATCCTTAAGTGGGTACACAGTGATATTCTAATGGTTGTGGAGCAGAGAATAATTCCGTGGCAGCTCTGACCTCCAGTCACCGGGTTCTCTGTAACTTAGTCTTTAATGGCCAAGGACTATAATCATCATTTCCATTTGTATTTAGCATCTCAAAATTGAAAGCATTCCATGGACAACAAAATAGGAAGTGATTTCATGAAGTGTTTTAGTATGGATAAAATAATAAACTATAAAAATAAAAATCATCACTAAAGCTTTTTCTTTCTGGAGAACTATATTCAGAAATTAATGTAAGCATCTAAGGTGCACATGTGTGTTTTTTCACCCATGATGTTTGTGTGTGTGCATTCCACTGCTACAGGAGACATGCAAAATAATATCAGATTTGCTACAATATGAAGTTCTGCTTTCTCCCAGGAACTGTGTGCTCGCAGGGTTCGTTCAGGAAGGTGAGTGCCCTACCACCACATCGCAGTCATATCTCCTCACCTTTGGCAGGAATAATTCACACTTTAACCTTACATGCTGGTGTATTAAATTAGTATTACTCATCAGAACTTGCTTATTAATAAAACAAGCTGAATTAGCCACTGGCAAATCATATTTGGAAATTCAATGACAATTTTACATTTTTAATAAAGGCTCAAATATTATTGCAGAGCAGGTGGTACAGAAAACTGTGGTCAAATTTGACATTCATTAATAATTGAAGTGTGGAACGTGACAGGTGAAAATTGATATTGATTTCTTTCCTCTAGTATTTGGAAGAGTTCTATTCTAAAAGGTAAATAAAATGAGATAACAAGACATACCAAGTCTCACTGATTTCTTTGATCAACTCCTCCCCACATATCACTCCTTCACCTACCATGTTTTGAATAATTCAATGCCCATAGCCTTTCCAGTTCAGTGCATTATAAAACACACTCAAGCTGGGTTTCAATCATATTAGACTGAAAGTTGAATATTTTATGAAGGATTGTTTAAAACCAAATGCGTCTTGAGCCCAACAGCCTTTGAAAACAAACGACCCTGGGAGTTCAGTAAGGAAATGTCAACACTGTGGAGAACTTTTAGATTCAGAAAATTCAGTAATCCTATTTGATGTATGTTAACCGTATGAATATTAACAAACTTCTGCTTGATTTCAGCACTGATTTGAGAGCTGAGTTACTACTGATCTTGTATTTTAACCAGTTGTGAAAGCACTGAGAGAGCTGTTCTTGGGTTGAACTTGACCTGCCTCTGGGAATGCTGTCTCTTCTATCCATCTTGAAAAGCTTTATGCAAGTGCATTTCTCTGCCTTCCTTCTTCTCATCTGCACCCCTTGGGTAAACGAAAGATGCTCAAATATAGATGTGAACGCTGCAGATGTTCTGTTTGGCAATGGTGTCTTTCAGCTTCCCAATAAAATTTATATTGCTGACCACCCATTTGACTGAAAAGTGACTCATTTTACTGACAGATATCTGGCTTGAGATGCCAAAAGAAATAGGTCATTTCAAATTTCCTTTTTAATTTTAAGTCATGGCTTTTTGTTGCAACACTACTTTTTCAAAAGTTAGATCATGAAGGTACCTTCCTATGACCTCCAAATAATTAATCAAAATGTTCTTCAATGGGCTATATAAAAAGCAAGCAGAATACTCCTAATTATCAGTCTTTCTCTTGAGTCATATAGTTCTTGTAATTTCAAGGAAGAGAAGCTCAAATGTAAAGTGTTACAATAGCCAAGCCTACCAGCACTGTTATCTAACCATTCAGCAATATTCTCTGCCAAGTCACGCTGAACCTTAGACTACTGAGAATGTGTTTTTAATTAATTTTTAAGGTTCTCC
This sequence comes from Stenella coeruleoalba, assembly GCF_951394435.1. Classification (NCBI taxonomy): domain Eukaryota; kingdom Metazoa; phylum Chordata; class Mammalia; order Artiodactyla; family Delphinidae; genus Stenella; species Stenella coeruleoalba. The sequence continues at coordinate 158,824,860 of NC_137169.1, forward strand.
TCTTTTGAGTAAAAAAATGGTCACAATTTTATTAGTAAAATTAAAGAAAAAACACAAAATAGAACATCTGAGATATTTGCATTAGGCATTTTATATATATATATATATATATATATACATAATTTTAATATATATACATATATAAATGCACTGGGATAAATCTCCCTCTTCTGTGTCAGTCGGAATAGGTCCATTTTCTTAGGAATAGGGAACTCCTTTCACAATGGAAGTGAGGAAATTAGCTGGACCATCCTTGAATATAATTCCATGAAGCCACCATTTAAGGTCTTGGTTCCTTCTAGCAATCTACTACTACAACAGTGTCTAGTTCATCAAATTCAGGTCTTTCTGAAGCCAGACTAGAAATACAAAGTGAGGTGGACGACTAAGGTAACTGACCAAAAAGGAGGAAAGGAAGATGAGCAAAACAATTTCCCAATTTCATTTTTTCCCATATTCTCTGTGCTTGACAAGGGAAAAAATATTCGGGTCTGAGTTCCTCTCATTCTTAGCCATTGTTGGTTCAAAGTTTGAGAAAAAAAAAAAGGTAAAAACGAAAATATGGAGTCCAGAATTCCGTTAGCTCTCTTGCATGTAATATCACAACTTAAAAGACCTTCCAAAATGGAGGGGTAAACTTTTAAAAATATAGCCCAATCTTTTCAATCTAAACAAGTAAACACTAAAAATATATTTTAGAAATCCAGCAAACACACTAACCACAGTCAAAGCAAAGGAAGGCTTATGGCTTACCAAATGACAGTGGCTGTCTACAAGAGAGAGAAAGAATACTCCAAAAATTCTATCTGACCTGGCACAGCTCAGCACAGCTACTATTCTTCTTTCCTAAAATCAAGGCATAAAGAAATTGAATAAAACTTGCCAAAATGTCACCCAGTGCCTCCAAAAGCAGATTAAAGAAGGGAGTGTCCAGAAATCAGGATGAAGAAAACTACTTAGAGAAGCCCCTTCTCCTATCAGTGGGCCACCAGGGTTTATCTGGGTAATAAAATGATAATAGTCCTTTCTGGCATCTTCTTTTTATAATTTATACATTTAAATTTCAGTTAATATTTTAAAAATATCCAATCAGAATGACAGGCATTTCCAGAAGTATCAGTTTTTTTAATCCTCACCCTTTCACAAATGTGAAAACTGAGGCTCAGTATAGCTGTCAAGGGATTTTCCTAAATCATTGAACTGTAAATTTGGGACCTAAGGCTAAATCAGTTTCTCATTTTATCTTGGCTAACTTCTTAAAATTCTGTTTAGGGACATAGGGAGGGGAAAGGGTAAACTGGGATGAAGTGAGAGAGTGGCATGGACATATAGACACTACCAAATGTAAAATAGCTAGTGGGAAGCAGCCAAATAGCACGGGGAGATCAGCTCGGGGCTTTGTGACTACCTAGAGGGGTGGGATAGGGAGGGTGGGAGGGAGACGCAAAAAGGAGGGGATATGGGGATATATACATACGTATAGCTGATGCACTGTTATACAGCAGAGACTAACACAACATTGTAAATCAATTATACTGCAATAAAGATGTTAAAAATATAAGAAAGCTATACTATAAAATAGATACAGTGATAATATATCTGAGAGGTGGAATTATGGCTGCTTTTTAATCTATTTTTGGATTATTTGATTATATGATTTCTCTATAAAAATATGAATCTCTTGTGTAATAAAAGTTACTGAAAACCAAAAAAAACACAAAACAATTCTGTTTAGGAAGAGAGGATAGAATGAAGGTTTGAGCATAGAAATCATGTAGAAATCACTGAAGATAGTGGGTCTGTAGTGCAGTTTTATTTGTAGTGGGTTTGGCTGACATTCTTATATTTAGTTTTATTTCTATACAACTATCAAAGAAGGAGAAAGAAGTTGGGTAATATTTGCATTTGCAACTAATCAAAGCGAATTGCTTTTAGCTTTAACAAAAAGATCCTTCTGTGATCTCAGATTAACATCTTTATTCTTAAATGGAGCATAAATAACATTTATTGGCTAAGATTATTTGCAATAAACAAGACTGTTTACTGTTTACCACCTAGCAGATGACTATTTGTAAGTCTCATTGAGTATGCTAAAACATTATACTGAGCTCTCATTTTACCAGAGTGAATTTAAATTAACATCAGCAGCCAGAATTAATGAAACCGGGTAAATGATGCAAAGATATTCCACAGGGTATTCTGTTTTAATTAGAGATAGAAAATGTGAGTCATTAGAGGTTTTAAGAAATGTTGCATTCTATTACTTTCTCATATTTTAAATCTAGGAATATAGATGAAAACTGAAAAATGGTAGCCACTTTAGTTCAGTTTTAATGTATATCAGCTCTGAATTTATATTGAGTGAATAGTAAAGAGTCTGAATGAAGAACATAGTCTGGGGGCATTCAGGTACAAGCCCTAAATTTTATTAGAAGTTGAGTATCTGTTAATTAGCAGGCAGCTATATAATTTAACTATAAAGCCACTACAATTCAAACATTGTGTGTAGCATTACTACATGAATGAACACATGTACAAATTAAACAGAAAAGAATATCCACAAATAGTTCTTAGTACGTCTGGGAAGTTTGATTGTGATAAAGTCAAGTTATAATCTTTAAAATTGATGCCTAGAAAACTACACACCCATTTAAAACTAAAGTCTGTACCTCACACTACATACCAAAATAAATTACACCAGTTACACATGTAAGAAGCTTGCAAGTTGCCACTTTACCCTAACAAGATGCGTCTTTTACAAATGTTTTCTCCCACTCTGTGGCTTGTCTTTTCATTATCTTGATAGTGATTTTCACAGAGCAGAAATTTTCTATTTTAATGAAGTCTAGCTTATCAATTCTTTCATGGAGTGTGCCTTTGGTATTATATTTTAAAAGTCATTGCCATAGCCAAGGTCATCTAGGCTTTCTCCTATGTTATCTTCTGGGAGTTTTACAGTTTTGTGTTTTACATTTAGGTCTGTGGTTCATTTTGAGTTAATTTTTATGAAGGATATAAAGTGTGTGTCTCGATTTTTTTTTTTTTTTTTTTTACTATGGACATCCAGTTGTTTCAGCACTATTTGATGAAAAGACTATCTTTCCTCCATTGTATTGTCTTTGTTCTTCTGCCAAAGATCAGGTGATTGTATTTATGTGGGTCTATTTTGGGGCTTTTTATTCTCTTTGTTCCATTGATCTGTTTGTTCTTTCACCAATATCACCCTTTGATTACTGCACCTTCATAATAAGTCTTCAAGCTGGGTAGTGTCATTCCTTCAACTTTGTCCTTCAATGAGGTGATAGCTATTCTGGGTCTCTTGCCTCTTCATATGGACTTTAGAATCAGTTTGCCAATAGCCATAAAATAACTTGCTGGGATTTTGATTGGGATTGCACTGAATTTCTATAGATTAAGTCGGAAAGAACTGACATTTTGATAATACTGAGTCTTCCTATTCATGAACATGCAATATCTCTCCATTTATTTAGTTATTCTTTGACTTCATTCATCACGGTTTTGTAGTTTTCCTCCTATAGAGGTTGTACATATTTTATTAGATTTATACAGAAGTATTACATTTTTGGCAATGCTAATGTAAATAGTGTCGGTTTTTTTTTAAACCTATTCCACTTGTTCATTATTGGTATATAGGAAAGCAATTGCCTTTTGTATATTAACCTTGGATCCTGCAACCTTGCTGTAATCACTTATTAGTTACAGGAGTTTGGGGTCAACTCTTTAAGATTTTCTACATAGATGATCCTGTCACCTGTGAACAAAGACAGGTTTATGTCTTCGTTCTCAATCTGTACACCTTTTATTTCCTTTTCTTGCCTTTTTGCATTAGCAAAGACTTGCAGCACAATATTGAAAAGTTCTAATAAAGGCGGACATCCTTGCCTTGTGCTTAATCTTAGTGGGAAAGCATTGAGTTTCTCTCCAGTAAGTGTGATGTTAGCTATTGTTTTTTTGTAGATCGTATTTATCAAGTTAAGAAAGTCCCTCTCTATTCCTAGTTTACTGAGAGTTTTTCTCATGAGTGCACTCTGGATTTTGTCAAATGCTTCTTCCACATGTGTTTATATGTTTTTTTTCCCTTTATTTGTCTTGGTTGGATTATATTAATTAATTTTCAAGTGTTGAACCAGCCTTACATACCTGACACAAATCCCGTTTGGTCCAACAAGAAAAACATCAATTACTGAGCCCCGGCCCTCAAAAAGAGTCTGCTTCCTTTTGATGGAGCATGTGCTTTCTTTCCTAAATCCAGCCTGTTTCATCCATTAGTTTTAATGACTTGACCCTTGGCATTTGATTTTTCTACCTTTGCTATAAGTCTATTGTGGGAGCTTTGTATTATGTCAGTTTAGCTAAATTGGAACTACAATTCCCAGAATTCCTTTTTCTGCATGTTTCAGAGTCAGGGTTTGGCAATAGAGAAATCTGCCTGAGATTTACAAGGCTGAAATACCCAGCATCTATGTTTACATTTGAAAGGTGTTGGATCAAGCACTGTTCAGCTCACTAGCTGGTCTGTTGGCTCACTTTGTTGGACAGGACAGCAGCCAGAACTGCAGCTCTCCCAGATCCTACTACATCTCCTCCTGTAGCTTCTCCAAATCCTGTACGAGGTTCATGTATGGCTGTGGTGACTCATACTACCGCTTGAAATTGTTAGTGAGTGACCAATGTAGGTTCCAGCCTGTCCTCATGGGTTGCACCTCATCTTCTTGGGTTTCAGTTAGCTCTCCCAGACTCTCCCTGATCACCAACCCCAGTGACTTCTGTCTGCAGCCCCTGAAACTGAGCTAAGAGACATACTTATACATAAGTTTTTTTTTTTTTTGTGGTACGCGGGCCTCTCACCACTGTGGCCCCTCCCATTGTGGAGCACAGCCTCCGGATGCGCAGGCCCAGTGGCCATGGCTCATGGGCCCAGCTGCTCCGCCGGCACGTGGGATCCTCCCGGACCGGGACATGAACCCACGCCCACCCCACCCCCCCTGCCATCGGCAGGCGGACTCTCAACCACTGCGCCACAAGGGAAGCCCTATTTTTTATTTTAAGACAGTTTTTCTAAATGTTTTTTTTTTCCTTCTCTCCATCCCATCTCATTTTACTTTTTTCCCTGCACAATGGATTTTAGCTTTTCTTTTGTCTTTTGGCCTTGCAGTATGCAGGATCTTAGTTCCCTGACGAGGGATTGAACCCATGCCCCCTAGAGTGGAAGTTCAGAATCTTAACCACTGGACCACCAGGGAAGACACTACATAACCTATTTAACAACGTCCCATGATTGCATAAGGTCAGACCCCTATAATAAATCACAAGGGTTCTGTTTCTCTAATAGAGGCCTGGCTGATATGTCTCTCATGATTGTAAATCAGCATCATTGATCATGATAGTCAGAGGCCTTCTCTGACTACAAATTTATCAAAAAGGTTTCCCTCTTCCTAATTCAACCATAGAATAATCATGGTAATAGTGGGAACAATAAACATTTATATATCATATTATTATTTACAAAGCAGTTTCACATTTACTATCTCATTTAATGTTCAAAACAATCCCCCATGTAATTTTTAAAAAACTTTTATTGGAGTATAGTTGCTTTACAATGCTGTGTTAGTTTCTACTGTACAGCAAAGTGAATCAGCTATACCTATACATATATCCCCTCTTTTTTGGATTTCCTTTCCATTTAGATCACCACAGAGCACTGAGTTCCCTGTGCTATACAGTAGGTTCTCATTAGGTATCTATTTTATACATAGTATCAATAGTGTATATATGTCAATCCCAATCTCCCAATCCCCATGTAATTTTGATCTATCTTTGTATGACAGATGAGGAAACTGCAAATTTGACAGTCAGAATGACGTGCCAAAGTTACACAGCTAGACCAAGGCCAAACACTGAAGGCACTGACAAAGTTTCAAAGTCTCACATTCAGATTAAGAACTTTACATAGCCCCCTTTCCAGCCATGTAACCGTGGTCATACATATTTCATAAGATTGTTATAAAAAGTAACTGAAATAACATATGTAAAGGATTAAGAAAGGCATCTTTACTATAGCAAAGACTCAACAAATATTAACTCTAATTATTATTGGTTGTAGTAATATTAATAATAAAATAAGAAATTGATGATGCAAATTAACCAGTAAGTACTGGATAAATACAGTCAGCCCTTATCCCTGAGCTTTGCATCTGCACTCTCTTTGGGAGCAGCTTAAGGTCCTCAGCACTCGCACACGTTCACGGACACCGTTCTGGCACGTCCCACATGGCGTCGAAGTCTTACGCATTACCCTAGGCTGAGCTGAACTCAGAGAAACCCTCGGCTTCGCATCCACCTAGGACCTCCTGCCTGAAGTCACCGTGCCTCCCTGAGAGAGTCGGCTTGCGTTCTTACTGCCATGTAAGTCCCCTTCCTCCCGTGGCACTGCAGGCTTTGAATAGCCACAGGCCCAGAGGAGCAGCTACGGCGTTCCTTGGTTGAGGCAGTTCGCTTGATGCAGAACACCCTACTTCGAGAAGTTGATTCAGGGAAGGAAACTCAGGGTGACCTGTGTCTCTTTGGGCTTGTTAGAAACCACGGGGATGTCTGCTGAGTGCGCCCACGGAAACGGGGGCCTGCTGCAAGTAGCCTTGCTTTCCCGTTTGGAAGGCTGCGTTCATGCTGCCTTGAAGCTACCTGACATTCCCTGCTCTCGACAGGCCTGTTAGCCCTGTCAGAGTGCTTCGGGGAACGTTATGAGTCTGCTCTGTCTAAACCAGGTGCTTCCATGGCCGCGGCTCTGGTCCGCCTGACAAGCTCTAGAGCTAGAGGGAACCTCAACGTGACAAGTTGCCTCCAGCGTAGGCCCCTAGTAGCCGTGCAGAAAGGGAGGCAGGCAGCTGTCTCCATGAGTTCTCAGTCGCTTAGAGGCTTTATTTTAAAGGAAGTAGTACACTTTGGAGGACTCCTAGGCCTCTCGGGTATGCATCACTTGCCCTCCAAGTTCAGCGAGTACCTCCAGACCCCTGTGGGGCGGCTGAGCAACTTCGAGGCCCATTGGTTGACCCCACCCCCCCCCGCAGGCCCTCTGTGCGTGCCGCGCGATGGGCTACACACTGGACGTCCCTCGAGGAGCGCTACATTTCCAGAGCCCTCGAACAGCCTCAGGACAGCATTTCGGGTGAGTCCGACTTTGTCATGGCCCTGTGTGAGCTGCCATGGGAAAACACTGTGCTTTGAATACTTCGAGGACCTCGTACCTGAAGTCACTCTGCCCGAGGAGAAAGTCAGCATCTTACCATGCCGTGTCGCTAACGGCACGCCCAGCACGAACACAGGCCTGGAAGGAAGGCCCCGAGTGGCGGTGCAGAAGCGGAGGCGTGCAGCAGTTTCCATGAGGCGGCGGCCTCGGCTCTGGGCACCTTCAACGGCAGCAGGGTTTTCTGGACACCTAGGAGGCTGGCGCGGGCCCCCTGTTCCCGGCAGGAACACTGAGTACCGCCAGGCCCACCTGGGTCTGCTAAGCAACATCCAGGCCCGTAGCCCTTTAGAGCCCCTCTGTGTATGCCGAGCGTAGGGAAACGCGCTGCACTCTCCTTGGGAGCCGCGGAAGGACCTCAGCACTCGCACACGTTCACGGACACCGTTCTGGCACGTCCCACATGGCGTCGAAGTCTTACGCATTACCCGAGGCTGAGCTGAACTCAGAGAAACCCTCGGCTTCGCATTCCACCTAGGACCTCCTGCCTGAAGTCACCGTGCCTCCCAGAGAGAGTCGGCTTGCGTTCTTACTGCCATGTAAGTCCCCTTCCTCCCGTGGCACTGCAGGCTTTGAATAGCCACAGGCCCAGAGGAGCAGCTACGGCATTCCTTGGTTGAGGCAGTTCGCTTGATGCAGAACACCTTACTTCGAGAAGTTGATTCAGGGAAGGAAACTCAGGGTGACCTGTGTCTCTTTGGGCTTGTTAGAAACCACGGGGATGTCTGCTGAGTGCGCCCACGGAAACGGGGGCCTGCTGCAAGTAGCCTTGCTTTCCCGTTTGGAAGGCTGCGTTCATGCTGCCTTGAAGCTACCTGACATTCCCTGCTCTCGACAGGCCTGTTAGCCCTGTCACAGTGCTTCGGGGAACGTTATGAGTCTGCTCTGTCTAAACCAGGTGCTTCCATGGCCGCGGCTCTGGTCCGCCTGACAAGCTCTAGAGCTAGAGGGAACCTCAACGTGACAAGTTGCCTCCAGCGTAGGCCCCTAGTAGCCGTGCAGAAAGGGAGGCAGGCAGCTGTCTCCATGAGTTCTCAGTCGCTTAGAGGCTTTATTTTAAAGGAAGTAGTACACTTTGGAGGACTCCTAGGCCTCTCGGGTATGCATCACTTTCCCTCCAAGTTCAGCGAGTACCTCCAGACCCCTGAGGGGCGGCTGAGCAACTTCGAGGCCCATTGGTTGACCCCACTCCCCCACCCCCGGAGGCCCTCTGTGCGTGCCGCGCGATGGGCTACACACTGGACGTCCCTCGAGGAGCGCTACATTTCCAGAGCCCTCGAACAGCCTCAGGACAGCATTTCGAGTGAGTCCGACTTTGTCATGGCCCTTGTGTGAGCTGCCATGGGAAAACACTGTGCTTTGAATACTTCGAGGACCTCGTACCTGAAGTCACTCTGCCCGAGGAGAAAGCCAGCATCTTACCATGCCGTGTCGCTAACGGCACGCCCAGCACGAACACAGGCCTGGAAGTAAGGCACCGAGTTTCGGTGCAGAAGCGGAGGCGTGCAGCAGTTTCCAGGAGGCGGCGGCCTCGGCTCTGGGCACCTTCAACGGCAGCAGGGTTTTCTGGACACCTAGGAGGCTGGCGCGGGCCCCCTGTTCCCGGCAGGAACACTGAGTACCGCCAGGCCCACCTGGGTCTGCTAAGCAACATCCAGGCCCGTAGCCCTTTAGAGCCCCTCTGTGTATGCCGAGCGTAGGGAAACGCGCTGCACTCTCCTTGGGAGCAGCTTAAGGTCCTCAGCACTCGCACACGTTCACGGACACCGTTCTGGCACGTCCCACATGGCGTCCAAGTCTTACGCATTACCCGAGGCTGAGCTGAACTCAGAGAAACCCTCGGCTTCGCATTCCACCTAGGACCTCCTGCCTGAAGTCACCGTGCCTCCCTGAGAGAGTCGGCTTGCGTTCTTACTGCCATGTAAGTCCCCTTCCTCCCGTGGCACTGCAGGCTTTGAATAGCCACAGGCCCAGAGGAGCAGCTACGGCGTTCCTTGGTTGAGGCAGTTCGCTTGATGCAGAACACCCTACTTCGAGAAGTTGATTCAGGGAAGGAAACTCAGGGTGACCTGTGTCTCTTTGGGCTTGTTAGAAACCACGGGGATGTCTGCTGAGTGCGCCCACGGAAACGGGGGCCTGCTGCAAGTAGCCTTGCTTTCCCGTTTGGAAGGCTGCGTTCATGCTGCCTTGAAGCTACCTGACATTCCCTGCTCTCGACAGGCCTGTTAGCCCTGTCAGAGTGCTTCGGGGAACGTTATGAGTCTGCTCTGTCTAAACCAGGTGCTTCCATGGCCGCGGCTCTGGTCCGCCTGACAAGCTCTAGAGCTAGAGGGAACCTCAACGTGACAAGTTGCCTCCAGCGTAGGCCCCTAGTAGCCGTGCAGAAAGGGAGGCAGGCAGCTGTCTCCATGAGTTCTCAGTCGCTTAGAGGCTTTATTTTAAAGGAAGTAGTACACTTTGGAGGACTCCTAGGCCTCTCGGGTATGCATCACTTGCCCTCCAAGTTCAGCGAGTACCTCCAGACCCCTGTGGGGCGGCTGAGCAACTTCGAGGCCCATTGGTTGACCCCACCCCCCCCCGCAGGCCCTCTGTGCGTGCCGCGCGATGGGCTACACACTGGACGTCCCTCGAGGAGCGCTACATTTCCAGAGCCCTCGAACAGCCTCAGGACAGCATTTCGGGTGAGTCCGACTTTGTCATGGCCCTGTGTGAGCTGCCATGGGAAAACACTGTGCTTTGAATACTTCGAGGACCTCGTACCTGAAGTCACTCTGCCCGAGGAGAAAGTCAGCATCTTACCATGCCGTGTCGCTAACGGCACGCCCAGCACGAACACAGGCCTGGAAGGAAGGCCCCGAGTGGCGGTGCAGAAGCGGAGGCGTGCAGCAGTTTCCATGAGGCGGCGGCCTCGGCTCTGGGCACCTTCAACGGCAGCAGGGTTTTCTGGACACCTAGGAGGCTGGCGCGGGCCCCCTGTTCCCGGCAGGAACACTGAGTACCGCCAGGCCCACCTGGGTCTGCTAAGCAACATCCAGGCCCGTAGCCCTTTAGAGCCCCTCTGTGTATGCCGAGCGTAGGGAAACGCGCTGCACTCTCCTTGGGAGCCGCGGAAGGACCTCAGCACTCGCACACGTTCACGGACACCGTTCTGGCACGTCCCACATGGCGTCGAAGTCTTACGCATTACCCGAGGCTGAGCTGAACTCAGAGAAACCCTCGGCTTCGCATTCCACCTAGGACCTCCTGCCTGAAGTCACCGTGCCTCCCAGAGAGAGTCGGCTTGCGTTCTTACTGCCATGTAAGTCCCCTTCCTCCCGTGGCACTGCAGGCTTTGAATAGCCACAGGCCCAGAGGAGCAGCTACGGCATTCCTTGGTTGAGGCAGTTCGCTTGATGCAGAACACCTTACTTCGAGAAGTTGATTCAGGGAAGGAAACTCAGGGTGACCTGTGTCTCTTTGGGCTTGTTAGAAACCACGGGGATGTCTGCTGAGTGCGCCCACGGAAACGGGGGCCTGCTGCAAGTAGCCTTGCTTTCCCGTTTGGAAGGCTGCGTTCATGCTGCCTTGAAGCTACCTGACATTCCCTGCTCTCGACAGGCCTGTTAGCCCTGTCAGAGTGCTTCGGGGAACGTTATGAGTCTGCTCTGTCTAAACCAGGTGCTTCCATGGCCGCGGCTCTGGTCCGCCTGACAAGCTCTAGAGCTAGAGGGAACCTCAACGTGACAAGTTGCCTCCAGCGTAGGCCCCTAGTAGCCGTGCAGAAAGGGAGGCAGGCAGCTGTCTCCATGAGTTCTCAGTCGCTTAGAGGCTTTATTTTAAAGGAAGTAGTACACTTTGGAGGACTCCTAGGCCTCTCGGGTATGCATCACTTTCCCTCCAAGTTCAGCGAGTACCTCCAGACCCCTGAGGGGCGGCTGAGAAACTTCGAGGCCCATTGGTTGACCCCACTCCCCCACCCCCGGAGGCCCTCTGTGCGTGCCGCGCGATGGGCTACACACTGGACGTCCCTCGAGGAGCGCTACATTTCCAGAGCCCTCGAACAGCCTCAGGACAGCATTTCGAGTGAGTCCGACTTTGTCATGGCCCTTGTGTGAGCTGCCATGGGAAAACACTGTGCTTTGAATACTTCGAGGACCTCGTACCTGAAGTCACTCTGCCCGAGGAGAAAGCCAGCATCTTACCATGCCGTGTCGCTAACGGCACGCCCAGCACGAACACAGGCCTGGAAGTAAGGCACCGAGTTTCGGTGCAGAAGCGGAGGCGTGCAGCAGTTTCCAGGAGGCGGCGGCCTCGGCTCTGGGCACCTTCAACGGCAGCAGGGTTTTCTGGACACCTAGGAGGCTGGCGCGGGCCCCCTGTTCCCGGCAGGAACACTGAGTACCGCCAGGCCCACCTGGGTCTGCTAAGCAATATCCAGGCCCGTAGCCCTTTAGAGCCCCTCTGTGTATGCCGAGCGTAGGGAAACGCGCTGCACTCTCCTTGGGAGCAGCTTAAGGTCCTCAGCACTCGCACACGTTCACGGACACCGTTCTGGCACGTCCCACATGGCGTCCAAGTCTTACGCATTACCCGAGGCTGAGCTGAACTCAGAGAAACCCTCGGCTTCGCATTCCACCTAGGACCTCCTGCCTGAAGTCACCGTGCCTCCCAGAGAGAGTCGGCTTGCGTTCTTACTGCCATGTAAGTCCCCTTCCTCCCGTGGCACTGCAGGCTTTGAATAGCCACAGGCCCAGAGGAGCAGCTACGGCGTTCCTTGGTTGAGGCAGTTCGCTTGATGCAGAACACCCTACTTCGAGAAGTTGATTCAGGGAAGGAAACTCAGGGTGACCTGTGTCTCTTTGGGCTTGTTAGAAAGCACGGGGATGTCTGCTGAGTGCGCCCACGGAAACGGGGGCCTGCTGCAAGTAGCCTTGCTTTCCCATTTGGAAGGCTGCGTTCATGCTGCCTTGAAGCTACCTGACATTCCCTGCTCTCGACAGGCCTGTTAGCCCTGTCAGAGTGCTTCGGGGAACATTATGAGTCTGCTCTGTCTAAACCAGGTGCTTCCATGGCCGTGGCTCTGGTCCGCCTGACAAGCTCTAGAGCTAGAGGGAACCTCAACGTGACAAGTTGCCTCCAGCGTAGGCCCCTAGTAGCCGTGCAGAAAGGGAGGCAGGCAGCTGTCTCCATGAGTTCTCAGTCGCTTAGAGGCTTTATTTTAAAGGAAGTAGTACACTTTGGAGGACTCCTAGGCCTCTCGGGTATGCATCACTTGCCCTCCAAGTTCAGCGAGTACTTCCAGACCCCTGTGGGGCGGCTGAGCAACTTCGAGGCCCATTGGTTGACCCCACTCCCCCACCCCCGGAGGCCCTCTGTGCGTGCCGCGCGATGGGCTACACACTGGCCGTCCCTCGAGGAGCGCTACATTTCCAGAGCCCTCGAACAGCCTCAGGACAGCATTTCGGGTGCGTCCGACTTTGTCATGGCCCTTGTGTGAGCTGCCATGGGAAAACACTGTGCTTTGAATACTTCGAGGACCTCGTACCTGAAGTCACTCTGCCCGAGGAGAAAGTCAGCATCTTACCATGCCGTGTCGCTAACGGCACGCCCAGCACGAACACAGGCCTGGAAGTAAGACCCCGAGTGGCCGTGCAGAAGCGGTGGCGTGCAGCAGTTTCCAGGAGGCGGCGGCCTCGGCTCTGGGCACCTTCAACGGCAGCAGGGTTTTCTGGACACCTAGGAGGCTGGCGCGGGCCCCCTGTTCCCGGCAGGAACACTGAGTACCGCCAGGCCCACCTGGGTCTGCTAAGCAACATCCAGGCCCGTAGCCCTTTAGAGCCCCTCTGTGTATGCCGAGCGTAGGGAAAAGCGCTGCACTCTCCTTGGGAGCCGCGGAAGGACCTCAGCACTCGCACACGTTCACGGACACCGTTCTGGCACGTCCCACATGGCGTCGAAGTCTTACTCATTACCCGAGGCTGAGCTGAACTCAGAGAAACCCTCGGCTTCGCATTCCACCTAGAACCTCCTGCCTGAAGTCACCGTGCCTCCCAGAGAGAGTCGGCTTGCGTTCTTACTGCCATGTAAGTCCCCTTCCTCCTGTGGCACTGCAGGCTTTGAATAGCCACAGGCCCAGAGGAGCAGCTACGGCATTCCTTGGTTGAGGCAGTTCGCTTGATGCAGAACACCTTACTTCGAGAAGTTGATTCAGGGAAGGAAACTCAGGGTGACCTGTGTCTCTTTGGGCTTGTTAGAAACCACGGGGATGTCTGCTGAGTGCGCCCACGGAAACGGGGGCCTGCTGCAAGTAGCCTTGCTTTCCCGTTTGGAAGGCTGCGTTCATGCTGCCTTGAAGCTACCTGACATTCCCTGCTCTCGACAGGCCTGTTAGCCCTGTCAGAGTGCTTCGGGGAACGTTATGAGTCTGCTCTGTCTAAACCAGGTGCTTCCATGGCCGCGGCTCTGGTCCGCCTGACAAGCTCTAGAGCTAGAGGGAACCTCAACGTGACAAGTTGCCTCCAGCGTAGGCCCCTAGTAGCCGTGCAGAAAGGGAGGCAGGCAGCTGTCTCCATGAGTTCTCAGTCGCTTAGAGGCTTTATTTTAAAGGAAGTAGTACACTTTGGAGGACTCCTAGGCCTCTCGGGTATGCATCACTTGCCCTCCAAGTTCAGCGAGTACCTTCAGACCCCTGTGGGGCGGCTGAGCAACTTCGAGGCCCATTGGTTGACCCCACTCCCCCACCCCCGGAGGCCCTCTGTGCGTGCCGCGCGATGGGCTACACACTGGACGTCCCTCGAGGAGCGCTACATTTCCAGAGCCCTCGAACAGCCTCAGGACACCATTTCGGGTGCGTCCGACTTTGTCATGGCCCTTGTGTCAGCTGCCATGGGAAAACACTGTGCTTTGAATACTTCGAGGACCTCGTACCTGAAGTCACTCTGCCCGAGGAGAAAGCCAGCATGTTACCATGCCGTGTCGCTAACGGCACGCCCAGCACGAACACAGTCCTGCAAGTAAGACCCCGAGTGGCCGTGCAGAAGCGGAGGCGTGTAGCGGTTTCCAGGAGGCGGCGGCCTCGGCTCTGGGCACCTTCAACGGCAGCAGGGTTTTCTGGACACCTAGGAGGCTGGCGCGGGCCCCCTGTTCCCGGCAGGAACACTGAGTACCGCCAGGCCCACCTGGGTCTGCTAAGCAACATCCAGGCCCGTAGCCCTTTAGAGCCCCTCTGTGTATGCCGAGCATAGGGAAACGCGCTGCACTCTCCTTGGGAGCAGCTTAAGGTCCTCAGCACTCGCACACGTTCACGGACACCGTTCTGGCACGTCCCACATGGCGTCCAAGTCTTACGCATTACCCGAGGCTGAGCTGAACTCAGAGAAACCCTCGGCTTCGCATTCCACCTAGGACCTCCTGCCTGAAGTCACCGTGCCTCCCAGAGAGAGTCGGCTTGCGTTCTTACTGCCATGTAAGTCCCCTTCCTCCCGTGGCACTGCAGGCTTTGAATCGCCACAGGCCCAGAGGAGCAGCTACGGCGTTCCTTGGTTGAGGCAGTTCGCTTGATGCAGAACACCCTACTTCGAGAAGTTGATTCAGGGAAGGAAACTCAGGGTGACCTGTGTCTCTTTGGGCTTGTTAGAAACCACGGGGATGTCTGCTGAGTGCGCCCACGGAAACGGGGGCCTGCTGCAAGTAGCCTTGCTTTCCCGTTTGGAAGGCTGCGTTCATGCTGCCTTGAAGCTACCTGACATTCCCTGCTCTCGACAGGCCTGTTAGCCCTGTCAGAGTGCTTCGGGGAACGTTATGAGTCTGCTCTGTCTAAACCAGGTGCTTCCATGGCCGCGGCTCTGGTCCGCCTGACAAGCTCTAGAGCTAGAGGGAACCTCAACGTGACAAGTTGCCTCCAGCGTAGGCCCCTAGTAGCCGTGCAGAAAGGGAGGCAGGCAGCTGTCTCCATGAGTTCTCAGTCGCTTAGAGGCTTTATTTTAAAGGAAGTAGTACACTTTGGAGGACTCCTAGGCCTCTCGGGTATGCATCACTTGCCCTCCAAGTTCAGCGAGTACCTCCAGACCCCTGTGGGGCGGCTGAGCAACTTCGAGGCCCATTGGTTGACCCCACCCCCCCCCGCAGGCCCTCTGTGCGTGCCGCGCGATGGGCTACACACTGGACGTCCCTCGAGGAGCGCTACATTTCCAGAGCCCTCGAACAGCCTCAGGACAGCATTTCGGGTGAGTCCGACTTTGTCATGGCCCTGTGTGAGCTGCCATGGGAAAACACTGTGCTTTGAATACTTCGAGGACCTCGTACCTGAAGTCACTCTGCCCGAGGAGAAAGTCAGCATCTTACCATGCCGTGTCGCTAACGGCACGCCCAGCACGAACACAGGCCTGGAAGGAAGGCCCCGAGTGGCGGTGCAGAAGCGGAGGCGTGCAGCAGTTTCCATGAGGCGGCGGCCTCGGCTCTGGGCACCTTCAACGGCAGCAGGGTTTTCTGGACACCTAGGAGGCTGGCGCGGGCCCCCTGTTCCCGGCAGGAACACTGAGTACCGCCAGGCCCACCTGGGTCTGCTAAGCAACATCCAGGCCCGTAGCCCTTTAGAGCCCCTCTGTGTATGCCGAGCGTAGGGAAACGCGCTGCACTCTCCTTGGGAGCCGCGGAAGGACCTCAGCACTCGCACACGTTCACGGACACCGTTCTGGCACGTCCCACATGGCGTCGAAGTCTTACGCATTACCCGAGGCTGAGCTGAACTCAGAGAAACCCTCGGCTTCGCATTCCACCTAGGACCTCCTGCCTGAAGTCACCGTGCCTCCCAGAGAGAGTCGGCTTGCGTTCTTACTGCCATGTAAGTCCCCTTCCTCCCGTGGCACTGCAGGCTTTGAATAGCCACAGGCCCAGAGGAGCAGCTACGGCATTCCTTGGTTGAGGCAGTTCGCTTGATGCAGAACACCTTACTTCGAGAAGTTGATTCAGGGAAGGAAACTCAGGGTGACCTGTGTCTCTTTGGGCTTGTTAGAAACCACGGGGATGTCTGCTGAGTGCGCCCACGGAAACGGGGGCCTGCTGCAAGTAGCCTTGCTTTCCCGTTTGGAAGGCTGCGTTCATGCTGCCTTGAAGCTACCTGACATTCCCTGCTCTCGACAGGCCTGTTAGCCCTGTCAGAGTGCTTCGGGGAACGTTATGAGTCTGCTCTGTCTAAACCAGGTGCTTCCATGGCCGCGGCTCTGGTCCGCCTGACAAGCTCTAGAGCTAGAGGGAACCTCAACGTGACAAGTTGCCTCCAGCGTAGGCCCCTAGTAGCCGTGCAGAAAGGGAGGCAGGCAGCTGTCTCCATGAGTTCTCAGTCGCTTAGAGGCTTTATTTTAAAGGAAGTAGTACACTTTGGAGGACTCCTAGGCCTCTCGGGTATGCATCACTTTCCCTCCAAGTTCAGCGAGTACCTCCAGACCCCTGAGGGGCGGCTGAGAAACTTCGAGGCCCATTGGTTGACCCCACTCCCCCACCCCCGGAGGCCCTCTGTGCGTGCCGCGCGATGGGCTACACACTGGACGTCCCTCGAGGAGCGCTACATTTCCAGAGCCCTCGAACAGCCTCAGGACAGCATTTCGAGTGAGTCCGACTTTGTCATGGCCCTTGTGTGAGCTGCCATGGGAAAACACTGTGCTTTGAATACTTCGAGGACCTCGTACCTGAAGTCACTCTGCCCGAGGAGAAAGCCAGCATCTTACCATGCCGTGTCGCTAACGGCACGCCCAGCACGAACACAGGCCTGGAAGTAAGGCACCGAGTTTCGGTGCAGAAGCGGAGGCGTGCAGCAGTTTCCAGGAGGCGGCGGCCTCGGCTCTGGGCACCTTCAACGGCAGCAGGGTTTTCTGGACACCTAGGAGGCTGGCGCGGGCCCCCTGTTCCCGGCAGGAACACTGAGTACCGCCAGGCCCACCTGGGTCTGCTAAGCAATATCCAGGCCCGTAGCCCTTTAGAGCCCCTCTGTGTATGCCGAGCGTAGGGAAACGCGCTGCACTCTCCTTGGGAGCAGCTTAAGGTCCTCAGCACTCGCACACGTTCACGGACACCGTTCTGGCACGTCCCACATGGCGTCCAAGTCTTACGCATTACCCGAGGCTGAGCTGAACTCAGAGAAACCCTCGGCTTCGCATTCCACCTAGGACCTCCTGCCTGAAGTCACCGTGCCTCCCAGAGAGAGTCGGCTTGCGTTCTTACTGCCATGTAAGTCCCCTTCCTCCCGTGGCACTGCAGGCTTTGAATAGCCACAGGCCCAGAGGAGCAGCTACGGCGTTCCTTGGTTGAGGCAGTTCGCTTGATGCAGAACACCCTACTTCGAGAAGTTGATTCAGGGAAGGAAACTCAGGGTGACCTGTGTCTCTTTGGGCTTGTTAGAAAGCACGGGGATGTCTGCTGAGTGCGCCCACGGAAACGGGGGCCTGCTGCAAGTAGCCTTGCTTTCCCATTTGGAAGGCTGCGTTCATGCTGCCTTGAAGCTACCTGACATTCCCTGCTCTCGACAGGCCTGTTAGCCCTGTCAGAGTGCTTCGGGGAACATTATGAGTCTGCTCTGTCTAAACCAGGTGCTTCCATGGCCGTGGCTCTGGTCCGCCTGACAAGCTCTAGAGCTAGAGGGAACCTCAACGTGACAAGTTGCCTCCAGCGTAGGCCCCTAGTAGCCGTGCAGAAAGGGAGGCAGGCAGCTGTCTCCATGAGTTCTCAGTCGCTTAGAGGCTTTATTTTAAAGGAAGTAGTACACTTTGGAGGACTCCTAGGCCTCTCGGGTATGCATCACTTGCCCTCCAAGTTCAGCGAGTACTTCCAGACCCCTGTGGGGCGGCTGAGCAACTTCGAGGCCCATTGGTTGACCCCACTCCCCCACCCCCGGAGGCCCTCTGTGCGTGCCGCGCGATGGGCTACACACTGGCCGTCCCTCGAGGAGCGCTACATTTCCAGAGCCCTCGAACAGCCTCAGGACAGCATTTCGGGTGCGTCCGACTTTGTCATGGCCCTTGTGTGAGCTGCCATGGGAAAACACTGTGCTTTGAATACTTCGAGGACCTCGTACCTGAAGTCACTCTGCCCGAGGAGAAAGTCAGCATCTTACCATGCCGTGTCGCTAACGGCACGCCCAGCACGAACACAGGCCTGGAAGTAAGACCCCGAGTGGCCGTGCAGAAGCGGTGGCGTGCAGCAGTTTCCAGGAGGCGGCGGCCTCGGCTCTGGGCACCTTCAACGGCAGCAGGGTTTTCTGGACACCTAGGAGGCTGGCGCGGGCCCCCTGTTCCCGGCAGGAACACTGAGTACCGCCAGGCCCACCTGGGTCTGCTAAGCAACATCCAGGCCCGTAGCCCTTTAGAGCCCCTCTGTGTATGCCGAGCGTAGGGAAAAGCGCTGCACTCTCCTTGGGAGCCGCGGAAGGACCTCAGCACTCGCACACGTTCACGGACACCGTTCTGGCACGTCCCACATGGCGTCGAAGTCTTACTCATTACCCGAGGCTGAGCTGAACTCAGAGAAACCCTCGGCTTCGCATTCCACCTAGAACCTCCTGCCTGAAGTCACCGTGCCTCCCAGAGAGAGTCGGCTTGCGTTCTTACTGCCATGTAAGTCCCCTTCCTCCTGTGGCACTGCAGGCTTTGAATAGCCACAGGCCCAGAGGAGCAGCTACGGCATTCCTTGGTTGAGGCAGTTCGCTTGATGCAGAACACCTTACTTCGAGAAGTTGATTCAGGGAAGGAAACTCAGGGTGACCTGTGTCTCTTTGGGCTTGTTAGAAACCACGGGGATGTCTGCTGAGTGCGCCCACGGAAACGGGGGCCTGCTGCAAGTAGCCTTGCTTTCCCGTTTGGAAGGCTGCGTTCATGCTGCCTTGAAGCTACCTGACATTCCCTGCTCTCGACAGGCCTGTTAGCCCTGTCAGAGTGCTTCGGGGAACGTTATGAGTCTGCTCTGTCTAAACCAGGTGCTTCCATGGCCGCGGCTCTGGTCCGCCTGACAAGCTCTAGAGCTAGAGGGAACCTCAACGTGACAAGTTGCCTCCAGCGTAGGCCCCTAGTAGCCGTGCAGAAAGGGAGGCAGGCAGCTGTCTCCATGAGTTCTCAGTCGCTTAGAGGCTTTATTTTAAAGGAAGTAGTACACTTTGGAGGACTCCTAGGCCTCTCGGGTATGCATCACTTGCCCTCCAAGTTCAGCGAGTACCTTCAGACCCCTGTGGGGCGGCTGAGCAACTTCGAGGCCCATTGGTTGACCCCACTCCCCCACCCCCGGAGGCCCTCTGTGCGTGCCGCGCGATGGGCTACACACTGGACGTCCCTCGAGGAGCGCTACATTTCCAGAGCCCTCGAACAGCCTCAGGACACCATTTCGGGTGCGTCCGACTTTGTCATGGCCCTTGTGTCAGCTGCCATGGGAAAACACTGTGCTTTGAATACTTCGAGGACCTCGTACCTGAAGTCACTCTGCCCGAGGAGAAAGCCAGCATGTTACCATGCCGTGTCGCTAACGGCACGCCCAGCACGAACACAGTCCTGCAAGTAAGACCCCGAGTGGCCGTGCAGAAGCGGAGGCGTGTAGCGGTTTCCAGGAGGCGGCGGCCTCGGCTCTGGGCACCTTCAACGGCAGCAGGGTTTTCTGGACACCTAGGAGGCTGGCGCGGGCCCCCTGTTCCCGGCAGGAACACTGAGTACCGCCAGGCCCACCTGGGTCTGCTAAGCAACATCCAGGCCCGTAGCCCTTTAGAGCCCCTCTGTGTATGCCGAGCATAGGGAAACGCGCTGCACTCTCCTTGGGAGCAGCTTAAGGTCCTCAGCACTCGCACACGTTCACGGACACCGTTCTGGCACGTCCCACATGGCGTCCAAGTCTTACGCATTACCCGAGGCTGAGCTGAACTCAGAGAAACCCTCGGCTTCGCATTCCACCTAGGACCTCCTGCCTGAAGTCACCGTGCCTCCCAGAGAGAGTCGGCTTGCGTTCTTACTGCCATGTAAGTCCCCTTCCTCCCGTGGCACTGCAGGCTTTGAATCGCCACAGGCCCAGAGGAGCAGCTACGGCGTTCCTTGGTTGAGGCAGTTCGCTTGATGCAGAACACCCTACTTCGAGAAGTTGATTCAGGGAAGGAAACTCAGGGTGACCTGTGTCTCTTTGGGCTTGTTAGAAACCACGGGGATGTCTGCTGAGTGCGCCCACGGAAACGGGGGCCTGCTGCAAGTAGCCTTGCTTTCCCGTTTGGAAGGCTGCGTTCATGCTGCCTTGAAGCTACCTGACATTCCCTGCTCTCGACAGGCCTGTTAGCCCTGTCAGAGTGCTTCGGGGAACGTTATGAGTCTGCTCTGTCTAAACCAGGTGCTTCCATGGCCGCGGCTCTGGTCCGCCTGACAAGCTCTAGAGCTAGAGGGAACCTCAACGTGACAAGTTGCCTCCAGCGTAGGCCCCTAGTAGCCGTGCAGAAAGGGAGGCAGGCAGCTGTCTCCATGAGTTCTCAGTCGCTTAGAGGCTTTATTTTAAAGGAAGTAGTACACTTTGGAGGACTCCTAGGCCTCTCGGGTATGCATCACTTGCCCTCCAAGTTCAGCGAGTACTTCCAGACCCCTGTGGGGCGGCTGAGCAACTTCGAGGCCCATTGGTTGACGCCACTCCCCCACCCCCGGAGGCCCTCTGTGCGTGCCGCGCGATGGGCTACACACTGGACGTCCCTCGAGGAGCGCTACATTTCCAGAGCCCTCGAACAGCCTCAGGACAGCATTTCGGGTGAGTCCGACTTTGTCATGGCCCTTGTGTCAGCTGCCATGGGAAAACACTGTGCTTTGAATACTTCGAGGACCTCGTACCTGAAGTCACTCTGCCCGAGGAGAAAGTCAGCATCTTACCATGCCGTGTCGCTAACGGCACGCCCAGCATGAACACAGGCCTGGAAGTAAGACCCCGAGGGGTAGTGCAGATGCGGAGGCGTGCAGCGGTTTCCAGGAGGCAGCGGCCTCGGCTCTGGGCACCTTCAACGGCAGCAGGGTATTCTGGACACCTAGGAGGCTGGCGCGGGCCCCCTGTTCCCGGCAGGAACACTGAGTACCGCCAGGCCCACCTGGGTCTGCTAAGCAACATCCAGGCCCGTAGCCCTTTAGAGCCCCTCTGTGTATGCCAAGCGTAGGGAAAAGCGCTGCACTCTCCTTGGGAGCCGCGGAAGGACCTCAGCACTCGCACACGTTCACGGACACCGTTCTGGCACGTCCCACATGGCGTCCAAGTCTTACGCATTACCCGAGGCTGAGCTGAACTCAGAGAAACCCTCGGCTTCGCATTCCACCTAGGACCTCCTGCCTGAAGTCACCGTGCCTCCCAGAGAGAGTCGGCTTGCGTTCTTACGGCAATGTAAGTCCCCTTCCTCCTGTGGCACTGCAGGCTTTGAATCGCCACAGGCCCAGAGGAGCAGCTACGGCATTCCTTGGTTGAGGCAGTTCGCTTGATGCAGAACACCCTACTTCGAGAAGTTGATTCAGGGAAGGAAACTCAGGGTGACCTGTGTCTCTTTGGGCTTGTTAGAAACCACGGGGATGTCTGCTGAGTGCGCCCACGGAAACGGGGGCCTGCTGCAAGTAGCCTTGCTTTCCCGTTTGGAAGGCTGCGTTCATGCTGCCTTGAAGCTACCTGACATTCCCTGCTCTCGACAGGCCTGTTAGCCCTGTCAGAGTGCTTCGGGGAACATTATGAGTCTGCTCTGTCTAAACCAGGTGCTTCCATGGCCGCGGCTCTGGTCCGCCTGACAAGCTCTAGAGCTAGAGGGAACCTCAACGTGACAAGTTGCCTCCAGCGTAGGCCCCTAGTAGCCGTGCAGAAAGGGAGGCAGGCAGCTGTCTCCATGAGTTCTCAGTCGCTTAGAGGCTTTATTTTAAAGGAAGTAGTACACTTTGGAGGACTCCTAGGCCTCTCGGGTATGCATCACTTTCCCTCCAAGTTCAGCGAGTACCTCCAGACCCCTGTGGGGCGGCTGAGCAACTTCGAGGCCCATTGGTTGACCCCACTCCCCCACCCCCGGAGGCCCTCTGTGCGTGCCGCGCGATGGGCTACACACTGGCCGTCCCTCGAGGAGCGCTACATTTCCAGAGCCCTCGAACAGCCTCAGGACACCATTTCGGGTGCGTCCGACTTTGTCATGGCCCTTGTGTCAGCTGCCATGGGAAAACACTGTGCTTTGAATACTTCGAGGACCTCGTACCTGAAGTCACTCTGCCCGAGGAGAAAGCCAGCATGTTACCATGCCGTGTCGCTAACGGCACGCCCAGCACGAACACAGTCCTGGAAGTAAGACCCCGAGTGGCCGTGCAGAAGCGGAGGCGTGCAGCGGTTTCCAGGAGGCGGCGGCCTCGGCTCTGGGCACCTTCAACGGCAGCAGGGTTTTCTGGACACCTAGGAGGCTGGCGCGGGCCCCCTGTTCCCGGCAGGAACACTGAGTACCGCCAGGCCCACCTGGGTCTGCTAAGCAACATCCAGGCCCGTAGCCCTTTAGAGCCCCTCTGTGTATGCCGAGCATAGGGAAACGCGCTGCACTCTCCTTGGGAGCAGCTTAAGGTCCTCAGCACTCGCACACGTTCACGGACACCGTTCTGGCACGTCCCACATGGCGTCGAAGTCTTACGCATTACCCGAGGCTGAGCTGAACTCAGAGAAACCCTCGGCTTCGCATTCCACCTAGGACCTCCTGCCTGAAGTCACCGTGCCTCCCAGAGAGAGTCGGCTTGCGTTCTTACTGCCATGTAAGTCCCCTTCCTCCCGTGGCACTGCAGGCTTTGAATCGCCACAGGCCCAGAGGAGCAGCTACGGCGTTCCTTGGTTGAGGCAGTTCGCTTGATGCAGAACACCCTACTTCGAGAAGTTGATTCAGGGAAGGAAACTCAGGGTGACCTGTGTCTCTTTGGGCTTGTTAGAAACCACGGGGATGTCTGCTGAGTGCGCCCACGGAAACGGGGGCCTGCTGCAAGTAGCCTTGCTTTCCCGTTTGGAAGGCTGCGTTCATGCTGCCTTGAAGCTACCTGACATTCCCTGCTCTCGACAGGCCTGTTAGCCCTGTCAGAGTGCTTCGGGGAACGTTATGAGTCTGCTCTGTCTAAACCAGGTGCTTCCATGGCCGCGGCTCTGGTCCGCCTGACAAGCTCTAGAGCTAGAGGGAACCTCAACGTGACAAGTTGCCTCCAGCGTAGGCCCCTAGTAGCCGTGCAGAAAGGGAGGCAGGCAGCTGTCTCCATGAGTTCTCAGTCGCTTAGAGGCTTTATTTTAAAGGAAGTAGTACACTTTGGAGGACTCCTAGGCCTCTCGGGTATGCATCACTTGCCCTCCAAGTTCAGCGAGTACTTCCAGACCCCTGTGGGGCGGCTGAGCAACTTCGAGGCCCATTGGTTGACGCCACTCCCCCACCCCGGGAGGCCCTCTGTGCGTGCCGCGCGATGGGCTACACACTGGCCGTCCCTCGAGGAGCGCTACATTTCCAGAGCCCTCGAACAGCCTCAGGACAGCATTTCGGGTGAGTCCGACTTTGTCATGGCCCTTGTGTCAGCTGCCATGGGAAAACACTGTGCTTTGAATACTTCGAGGACCTCGTACCTGAAGTCACTCTGCCCGAGGAGAAAGTCAGCATCTTACCATGCCGTGTCGCTAACGGCACGCCCAGCATGAACACAGGCCTGGAAGTAAGACCCCGAGGGGTAGTGCAGATGCGGAGGCGTGCAGCGGTTTCCAGGAGGCAGCGGCCTCGGCTCTGGGCACCTTCAACGGCAGCAGGGTATTCTGGACACCTAGGAGGCTGGCGCGGGCCCCCTGTTCCCGGCAGGAACACTGAGTACCGCCAGGCCCACCTGGGTCTGCTAAGCAACATCCAGGCCCGTAGCCCTTTAGAGCCCCTCTGTGTATGCCAAGCGTAGGGAAAAGCGCTGCACTCTCCTTGGGAGCCGCGGAAGGACCTCAGCACTCGCACACGTTCACGGACACCGTTCTGGCACGTCCCACATGGCGTCCAAGTCTTACGCATTACCCGAGGCTGAGCTGAACTCAGAGAAACCCTCGGCTTCGCATTCCACCTAGGACCTCCTGCCTGAAGTCACCGTGCCTCCCAGAGAGAGTCGGCTTGCGTTCTTACGGCAATGTAAGTCCCCTTCCTCCTGTGGCACTGCAGGCTTTGAATCGCCACAGGCCCAGAGGAGCAGCTACGGCATTCCTTGGTTGAGGCAGTTCGCTTGATGCAGAACACCCTACTTCGAGAAGTTGATTCAGGGAAGGAAACTCAGGGTGACCTGTGTCTCTTTGGGCTTGTTAGAAACCACGGGGATGTCTGCTGAGTGCGCCCACGGAAACGGGGGCCTGCTGCAAGTAGCCTTGCTTTCCCGTTTGGAAGGCTGCGTTCATGCTGCCTTGAAGCTACCTGACATTCCCTGCTCTCGACAGGCCTGTTAGCCCTGTCAGAGTGCTTCGGGGAACATTATGAGTCTGCTCTGTCTAAACCAGGTGCTTCCATGGCCGCGGCTCTGGTCCGCCTGACAAGCTCTAGAGCTAGAGGGAACCTCAACGTGACAAGTTGCCTCCAGCGTAGGCCCCTAGTAGCCGTGCAGAAAGGGAGGCAGGCAGCTGTCTCCATGAGTTCTCAGTCGCTTAGAGGCTTTATTTTAAAGGAAGTAGTACACTTTGGAGGACTCCTAGGCCTCTCGGGTATGCATCACTTGCCCTCCAAGTTCAGCGAGTACCTCCAGACCCCTGTGGGGCGGCTGAGCAACTTCGAGGCCCATTGGTTGACCCCACTCCCCCACCCCCGGAGGCCCTCTGTGCGTGCCGCGCGATGGGCTACACACTGGCCGTCCCTCGAGGAGCGCTACATTTCCAGAGCCCTCGAACAGCCTCAGGACAGCATTTCGGGTGAGTCCGACTTTGTCATGGCCCTTGTGTGAGCTGCCATGGGAAAACACTGTGCTTTGAATACTTCGAGGACCTCGTACCTGAAGTCACTCTGCCCGAGGAGAAAGCCAGCATGTTACCATGCCGTGTCGCTAACGGCACGCCCAGCACGAACACAGGCCTGGAAGTAAGACCCCGAGTGGCCGTGCAGAAGCGGAGGCGTGCAGCGGTTTCCAGGAGGCGGCGGCCTCGGCTCTGGGCACCTTCAACGGCAGCAGGGTATTCTGGACACCTAGGAGGCTGGCGCGGGCCCCCTGTTCCCGGCAGGAACACTGAGTACCGCCAGGCCCACCTGGGTCTGCTAAGCAACATCCAGGCCCGTAGCCCTTTAGAGCCCCTCTGTGTATGCCGAGCGTAGGGAAACGCGCTGCACTCTCCTTGGGAGCAGCTTAAGGTCCTCAGCACTCGCACACGTTCACGGACACCGTTCTGGCACGTCCCACATGGCGTCCAAGTCTTACGCATTACCCGAGGCTGAGCTGAACTCAGAGAAACCCTCGGCTTCGCATTCCACCTAGGACCTCCTGCCTGAAGTCACCGTGCCTCCCAGAGAGAGTCGGCTTGCGTTCTTACTGCAATGTAAGTCCCCTTCCTCCCGTGGCACTGCAGGCTTTGAATCGCCACAGGCCCAGAGGAGCAGCTACGGCGTTCCTTGGTTGAGGCAGTTCGCTTGATGCAGAACACCCTACTTCGAGAAGTTGATTCAGGGAAGGAAACTCAGGGTGACCTGTGTCTCTTTGGGCTTGTTAGAAAGCACGGGGATGTCTGCTGAGTGCGCCCACGGAAACGGGGGCCTGCTGCAAGTAGCCTTGCTTTCCCGTTTGGAAGGCTGCGTTCATGCTGCCTTGAAGCTACCTGACATTCCCTGCTCTCGACAGGCCTGTTAGCCCTGTCAGAGTGCTTCGGGGAACGTTATGAGTCTGCTCTGTCTAAACCAGGTGCTTCCATGGCCGCGGCTCTGGTCCGCCTGACAAGCTCTAGAGCTAGAGGGAACCTCAACGTGACAAGTTGCCTCCAGCGTAGGCCCCTAGTAGCCGTGCAGAAAGGGAGGCAGGCAGCTGTCTCCATGAGTTCTCAGTCGCTTAGAGGCTTTATTTTAAAGGAAGTAGTACACTTTGGAGGACTCCTAGGCCTCTCGGGTATGCATCACTTGCCCTCCAAGTTCAGCGAGTACCTCCAGACCCCTGTGGGGCGGCTGAGCAACTTCGAGGCCCATTGGTTGACCCCACTCCCCCACCCCCGGAGGCCCTCTGTGCGTGCCGCGCGATGGGCTACACACTGGCCGTCCCTCGAGGAGCGCTACATTTCCAGAGCCCTCGAACAGCCTCAGGACAGCATTTCGGGTGAGTCCGACTTTGTCATGGCCCTTGTGTGAGCTGCCATGGGAAAACACTGTGCTTTGAATACTTCGAGGACCTCGTACCTGAAGTCACTCTGCCCGAGGAGAAAGCCAGCATGTTACCATGCCGTGTCGCTAACGGCACGCCCAGCACGAACACAGTCCTGGAAGTAAGACCCCGAGTGGCCGTGCAGAAGCGGAGGCGTGCAGCGGTTTCCAGGAGGCGGCGGCCTCGGCTCTGGGCACCTTCAACGGCAGCAGGGTATTCTGGACACCTAGGAGGCTGGCGCGGGCCCCCTGTTCCCGGCAGGAACACTGAGTACCGCCAGGCCCACCTGGGTCTGCTAAGCAACATCCAGGCCCGTAGCCCTTTAGAGCCCCTCTGTGTATGCCGAGCGTAGGGAAACGCGCTGCACTCTCCTTGGGAGCAGCTTAAGGTCCTCAGCACTCGCACACGTTCACGGACACCGTTCTGGCACGTCCCACATGGCGTCCAAGTCTTACGCATTACCCGAGGCTGAGCTGAACTCAGAGAAACCCTCGGCTTCGCATTCCACCTAGGACCTCCTGCCTGAAGTCACCGTGCCTCCCAGAGAGAGTCGGCTTGTGTTCTTACTGCCATGTAAGTCCCCTTCCTCCCGTGGCACTGCAGGCTTTGAATCGCCACAGGCCCAGAGGAGCAGCTACGGCGTTCCTTGGTTGAGGCAGTTCGCTTGATGCAGAACACCTTACTTCGAGAAGTTGATTCAGGGAAGGAAACTCAGGGTGACCTGTGTCTCTTTGGGCTTGTTAGAAACCACGGGGATGTCTGCTGAGTGCGCCCACGGAAACGGGGGCCTGCTGCAAGTAGCCTTGCTTTCCCGTTTGGAAGGCTGCGTTCATGCTGCCTTGAAGCTACCTGACATTCCCTGCTCTCGACAGGCCTGTTAGCCCTGTCAGAGTGCTTCGGGGAACGTTATGAGTCTGCTCTGTCTAAACCAGGTGCTTCCATGGCCGTGGCTCTGGTCCGCCTGACAAGCTCTAGAGCTAGAGGGAACCTCAACGTGACAAGTTGCCTCCAGCGTAGGCCCCTAGTAGCCGTGCAGAAAGGGAGGCAGGCAGCTGTCTCCATGAGTTCTCAGTCGCTTAGAGGCTTTATTTTAAAGGAAGTAGTACACTTTGGAGGACTCCTAGGCCTCTCGGGTATGCATCACTTGCCCTCCAAGTTCAGCGAGTACTTCCAGACCCCTGTGGGGCGGCTGAGCAACTTCGAGGCCCATTGGTTGACCCCACTCCCCCACCCCCGGAGGCCCTCTGTGCGTGCCGCGCGATGGGCTACACACTGGCCGTCCCTCGAGGAGCGCTACATTTCCAGAGCCCTCGAACAGCCTCAGGACACCATTTCGGGTGAGTCCGACTTTGTCATGGTCCTTGTGTCAGCTGCCATGGGAAAACACTGTGCTTTGAATACTTCGAGGACCTCGTACCTGAAGTCACTCTGCCCGAGGAGAAAGTCAGCATCTTACCATGCCGTGTCGCTAACGGCACGCCCAGCACGAACACAGGCCTGGAAGTAAGACCCCGAGGGGTAGTGCAGAAGCGGAGGCGTGCAGCGGTTTCCAGGAGGCGGCGGCCTCGGCTCTGGGCACCTTCAACGGCAGCAGGGTATTCTGGACACCTAGGAGGCTGGCGCGGGCCCCCTGTTCCCGGCAGGAACACTGAGTACCGCCAGGCCCACCTGGGTCTGCTAAGCAACATCCAGGCCCGTAGCCCTTTAGAGCCCCTCTGTGTATGCCGAGCGTAGGGAAACGCGCTGCACTCTCCTTGGGAGCAGCTTAAGGTCCTCAGCACTCGCACACGTTCACGGACACCGTTCTGGCACGTCCCACATGGCGTCCAAGTCTTACGCATTACCCGAGGCTGAGCTGAACTCAGAGAAACCCTCGGCTTCGCATTCCACCTAGGACCTCCTGCCTGAAGTCACCGTGCCTCCCAGAGAGAGTCGGCTTGTGTTCTTACTGCCATGTAAGTCCCCTTCCTCCCGTGGCACTGCAGGCTTTGAATCGCCACAGGCCCAGAGGAGCAGCTACGGCGTTCCTTGGTTGAGGCAGTTCGCTTGATGCAGAACACCTTACTTCGAGAAGTTGATTCAGGGAAGGAAACTCAGGGTGACCTGTGTCTCTTTGGGCTTGTTAGAAACCACGGGGATGTCTGCTGAGTGCGCCCACGGAAACGGGGGCCTGCTGCAAGTAGCCTTGCTTTCCCGTTTGGAAGGCTGCGTTCATGCTGCCTTGAAGCTACCTGACATTCCCTGCTCTCGACAGGCCTGTTAGCCCTGTCAGAGTGCTTCGGGGAACGTTATGAGTCTGCTCTGTCTAAACCAGGTGCTTCCATGGCCGCGGCTCTGGTCCGCCTGACAAGCTCTAGAGCTAGAGGGAACCTCAACGTGACAAGTTGCCTCCAGCGTAGGCCCCTAGTAGCCGTGCAGAAAGGGAGGCAGGCAGCTGTCTCCATGAGTTCTCAGTCGCTTAGAGGCTTTATTTTAAAGGAAGTAGTACACTTTGGAGGACTCCTAGGCCTCTCGGGTATGCATCACTTGCCCTCCAAGTTCAGCGAGTACCTCCAGACCCCTGTGGGGCGGCTGAGCAACTTCGAGGCCCATTGGTTGACCCCACTCCCCCACCCCCGGAGGCCCTCTGTGCGTGCCGCGCGATGGGCTACACACTGGCCGTCCCTCGAGGAGCGCTACATTTCCAGAGCCCTCGAACAGCCTCAGGACAGCATTTCGGGTGCGTCCGACTTTGTCATGGCCCTTGTGTGAGCTGCCATGGGAAAACACTGTGCTTTGAATACTTCGAGGACCTCGTACCTGAAGTCACTCTGCCCGAGGAGAAAGCCAGCATGTTACCATGCCGTGTCGCTAACGGCACGCCCAGCACGAACACAGTCCTGGAAGTAAGACCCCGAGTGGCCGTGCAGAAGCGGAGGCGTCTAGCGGTTTCCAGGAGGCGGCGGCCTCGGCTCTGGGCACCTTCAACGGCAGCAGGGTATTCTGGACACCTAGGAGGCTGGCGCGGGCCCCCTGTTCCCGGCAGGAACACTGAGTACCGCCAGGCCCACCTGGGTCTGCTAAGCAACATCCAGGCCCGTAGCCCTTTAGAGCCCCTCTGTGTATGCCGAGCGTAGGGAAACGCGCTGCACTCTCCTTGGGAGCAGCTTAAGGTCCTCAGCACTCGCACACGTTCACGGACACCGTTCTGGCACGTCCCACATGGCGTCCAAGTCTTACGCATTACCCGAGGCTGAGCTGAACTCAGAGAAACCCTCGGCTTCGCATTCCACCTAGGACCTCCTGCCTGAAGTCACCGTGCCTCCCAGAGAGAGTCGGCTTGTGTTCTTACTGCCATGTAAGTCCCCTTCCTCCCGTGGCACTGCAGGCTTTGAATCGCCACAGGCCCAGAGGAGCAGCTACGGCGTTCCTTGGTTGAGGCAGTTCGCTTGATGCAGAACACCTTACTTCGAGAAGTTGATTCAGGGAAGGAAACTCAGGGTGACCTGTGTCTCTTTGGGCTTGTTAGAAACCACGGGGATGTCTGCTGAGTGCGCCCACGGAAACGGGGGCCTGCTGCAAGTAGCCTTGCTTTCCCGTTTGGAAGGCTGCGTTCATGCTGCCTTGAAGCTACCTGACATTCCCTGCTCTCGACAGGCCTGTTAGCCCTGTCAGAGTGCTTCGGGGAACGTTATGAGTCTGCTCTGTCTAAACCAGGTGCTTCCATGGCCGCGGCTCTGGTCCGCCTGACAAGCTCTAGAGCTAGAGGGAACCTCAACGTGACAAGTTGCCTCCAGCGTAGGCCCCTAGTAGCCGTGCAGAAAGGGAGGCAGGCAGCTGTCTCCATGAGTTCTCAGTCGCTTAGAGGCTTTATTTTAAAGGAAGTAGTACACTTTGGAGGACTCCTAGGCCTCTCGGGTATGCATCACTTGCCCTCCAAGTTCAGCGAGTACTTCCAGACCCCTGTGGGGCGGCTGAGCAACTTCGAGGCCCATTGGTTGACCCCACTCCCCCACCCCCGGAGGCCCTCTGTGCGTGCCGCGCGATGGGCTACACACTGGCCGTCCCTCGAGGAGCGCTACATTTCCAGAGCCCTCGAACAGCCTCAGGACAGCATTTCGGGTGAGTCCGACTTTGTCATGGCCCTTGTGTCAGCTGCCATGGGAAAACACTGTGCTTTGAATACTTCGAGGACCTCGTACCTGAAGTCACTCTGCCCGAGGAGAAAGTCAGCATCTTACCATGCCGTGTCGCTAACGGCACGCCCAGCACGAACACAGGCCTGGAAGTAAGACCCCGAGTGGCCGTGCAGAAGCGGAGGCGTGCAGCGGTTTCCAGGAGGCGGCGGCCTCGGCTCTGGGCACCTTCAACGGCAGCAGGGTATTCTGGACACCTAGGAGGCTGGCGCGGGCCCCCTGTTCCCGGCAGGAACACTGAGTACCGCCAGGCCCACCTGGGTCTGCTAAGCAACATCCAGGCCCGTAGCCCTTTAGAGCCCCTCTGTGTATGCCGAGCGTAGGGAAACGCGCTGCACTCTCCTTTGGAGCAGCTTAAGGTCCTCAGCACTCGCACACGTTCACGGACACCGTTCTGGCACGTCCCACATGGCGTCCAAGTCTTACGCATTACCCGAGGCTGAGCTGAACTCAGAGAAACCCTCGGCTTCGCATTCCACCTAGGACCTCCTGCCTGAAGTCACCGTGCCTCCCAGAGAGAGTCGGCTTGTGTTCTTACTGCCATGTAAGTCCCCTTCCTCCCGTGGCACTGCAGGCTTTGAATCGCCACAGGCCCAGAGGAGCAGCTACGGCGTTCCTTGGTTGAGGCAGTTCGCTTGATGCAGAACACCCTACTTCGAGAAGTTGATTCAGGGAAGGAAACTCAGGGTGACCTGTGTCTCTTTGGGCTTGTTAGAAACCACGGGGATGTCTGCTGAGTGCGCCCACGGAAACGGGGGCCTGCTGCAAGTAGCCTTGCTTTCCCGTTTGGAAGGCTGCGTTCATGCTGCCTTGAAGCTACCTGACATTCCCTGCTCTCGACAGGCCTGTTAGCCCTGTCAGAGTGCTTCGGGGAACGTTATGAGTCTGCTCTGTCTAAACCAGGTGCTTCCATGGCCGCGGCTCTGGTCCGCCTGACAAGCTCTAGAGCTAGAGGGAACCTCAACGTGACAAGTTGCCTCCAGCGTAGGCCCCTAGTAGCCGTGCAGAAAGGGAGGCAGGCAGCTGTCTCCATGAGTTCTCAGTCGCTTAGAGGCTTTATTTTAAAGGAAGTAGTACACTTTGGAGGACTCCTAGGCCTCTCGGGTATGCATCACTTGCCCTCCAAGTTCAGCGAGTACCTCCAGACCCCTGTGGGGCGGCTGAGCAACTTCGAGGCCCATTGGTTGACCCCACTCCCCCACCCCCGGAGGCCCTCTGTGCGTGCCGCGCGATGGGCTACACACTGGCCGTCCCTCGAGGAGCGCTACATTTCCAGAGCCCTCGAACAGCCTCAGGACAGCATTTCGGGTGAGTCCGACTTTGTCATGGCCCTTGTGTGAGCTGCCATGGGAAAACACTGTGCTTTGAATACTTCGAGGACCTCGTACCTGAAGTCACTCTGCCCGAGGAGAAAGCCAGCATGTTACCATGCCGTGTCGCTAACGGCACGCCCAGCACGAACACAGTCCTGGAAGTAAGACCCCGAGTGGCCGTGCAGAAGCGGAGGCGTGCAGCGGTTTCCAGGAGGCGGCGGCCTCGGCTCTGGGCACCTTCAACGGCAGCAGGGTATTCTGGACACCTAGGAGGCTGGCGCGGGCCCCCTGTTCCCGGCAGGAACACTGAGTACCGCCAGGCCCACCTGGGTCTGCTAAGCAACATCCAGGCCCGTAGCCCTTTAGAGCCCCTCTGTGTATGCCGAGCGTAGGGAAACGCGCTGCACTCTCCTTGGGAGCAGCTTAAGGTCCTCAGCACTCGCACACGTTCACGGACACCGTTCTGGCACGTCCCACATGGCGTCGAAGTCTTACGCATTACCCGAGGCTGAGCTGAACTCAGAGAAACCCTCGGTTTCCCATTCCACCTAGGACCTCCTGCCTGAAGTCACCGTGCCTCCCAGAGAGAGTCGGCTTGCGTTCTTACAGCAATGTAAGTCCCCTTCCTCCTGTGGCACTGCAGGCTTTGAATAGCCACAGGCCCAGAGGAGCAGCTACGGCATTCCTTGGTTGAGGCAGTTCGCTTGATGCAGAACACCTTACTTCGAGAAGTTGATTCAGGGAAGGAAACTCAGGGTGACCTGTGTCTCTTTGGGCTTGTTAGAAACCACGGGGATGTCTGCTGAGTGCGCCCACGGAAACGGGGGCCTGCTGCAAGTAGCCTTGCTTTCCCGTTTGGAAGGCTGCGTTCATGCTGCCTTGAAGCTACCTGACATTCCCTGCTCTCGACAGGCCTGTTAGCCCTGTCAGAGTGCTTCGGGGAACGTTATGAGTCTGCTCTGTCTAAACCAGGTGCTTCCATGGCCGCGGCTCTGGTCCGCCTGACAAGCTCTAGAGCTAGAGGGAACCTCAACGTGACAAGTTGCCTCCAGCGTAGGCCCCTAGTAGCCGTGCAGAAAGGGAGGCAGGCAGCTGTCTCCATGAGTTCTCAGTCGCTTAGAGGCTTTATTTTAAAGGAAGTAGTACACTTTGGAGGACTCCTAGGCCTCTCGGGTATGCATCACTTGCCCTCCAAGTTCAGCGAGTACCTCCAGACCCCTGTGGGGCGGCTGAGCAACTTCGAGGCCCATTGGTTGACCCCACTCCCCCACCCCCGGAGGCCCTCTGTGCGTGCCGCGCGATGGGCTACACACTGGCCGTCCCTCGAGGAGCGCTACATTTCCAGAGCCCTCGAACAGCCTCAGGACAGCATTTCGGGTGAGTCCGACTTTGTCATGGCCCTTGTGTGAGCTGCCATGGGAAAACACTGTGCTTTGAATACTTCGAGGACCTCGTACCTGAAGTCACTCTGCCCGAGGAGAAAGTCAGCATCTTGCCATGCCGTGTCGCTAACGGCACGCCCAGCACGAACACAGTCCTGGAAGTAAGACCCCGAGTGGCCGTGCAGAAGCGGAGGCGTGCAGCGGTTTCCAGGAGGCGGCGGCCTCGGCTCTGGGCACCTTCAACGGCAGCAGGGTATTCTGGACACCTAGGAGGCTGGCGCGGGCCCCCTGTTCCCGGCAGGAACACTGAGTACCGCCAGGCCCACCTGGGTCTGCTAAGCAACATCCAGGCCCGTAGCCCTTTAGAGCCCCTCTGTGTATGCCGAGCGTAGGGAAACGCGCTGCACTCTCCTTGGGAGCAGCTTAAGGTCCTCAGCACTCGCACACGTTCACGGACACCGTTCTGGCACGTCCCACATGGCGTCCAAGTCTTACGCATTACCCGAGGCTGAGCTGAACTCAGAGAAACCCTCGGCTTCGCATTCCACCTAGGACCTCCTGCCTGAAGTCACCGTGCCTCCCAGAGAGAGTCGGCTTGTGTTCTTACTGCCATGTAAGTCCCCTTCCTCCCGTGGCACTGCAGGCTTTGAATCGCCACAGGCCCAGAGGAGCAGCTACGGCGTTCCTTGGTTGAGGCAGTTCGCTTGATGCAGAACACCCTACTTCGAGAAGTTGATTCAGGGAAGGAAACTCAGGGTGACCTGTGTCTCTTTGGGCTTGTTAGAAACCACGGGGATGTCTGCTGAGTGCGCCCACGGAAACGGGGGCCTGCTGCAAGTAGCCTTGCTTTCCCGTTTGGAAGGCTGCGTTCATGCTGCCTTGAAGCTACCTGACATTCCCTGCTCTCGACAGGCCTGTTAGCCCTGTCAGAGTGCTTCGGGGAACGTTATGAGTCTGCTCTGTCTAAACCAGGTGCTTCCATGGCCGCGGCTCTGGTCCGCCTGACAAGCTCTAGAGCTAGAGGGAACCTCAACGTGACAAGTTGCCTCCAGCGTAGGCCCCTAGTAGCCGTGCAGAAAGGGAGGCAGGCAGCTGTCTCCATGAGTTCTCAGTCGCTTAGAGGCTTTATTTTAAAGGAAGTAGTACACTTTGGAGGACTCCTAGGCCTCTCGGGTATGCATCACTTTCCCTCCAAGTTCAGCGAGTACCTCCAGACCCCTGTGGGGCGGCTGAGCAACTTCGAGGCCCATTGGTTGACCCCACTCCCCCACCCCCGGAGGCCCTCTGTGCGTGCCGCGCGATGGGCTACACACTGGCCGTCCCTCGAGGAGCGCTACATTTCCAGAGCCCTCGAACAGCCTCAGGACAGCATTTCGGGTGAGTCCGACTTTGTCATGGCCCTTGTGTGAGCTGCCATGGGAAAACACAGTGCTTTGAATACTTCGAGGACCTCGTACCTGAAGTCACTCTGCCCGAGGAGAAAGCCAGCATGTTACCATGCCGTGTCGCTAACGGCACGCCCAGCACGAACACAGTCCTGGAAGTAAGACCCCGAGTGGCCGTGCAGAAGCGGAGGCGTGCAGCGGTTTCCAGGAGGCGGCGGCCTCGGCTCTGGGCACCTTCAACGGCAGCAGGGTATTCTGGACACCTAGGAGGCTGGCGCGGGCCCCCTGTTCCCGGCAGGAACACTGAGTACCGCCAGGCCCACCTGGGTCTGCTAAGCAACATCCAGGCCCGTAGCCCTTTAGAGCCCCTCTGTGTATGCCGAGCGTAGGGAAACGCGCTGCACTCTCCTTGGGAGCAGCTTAAGGTCCTCAGCACTCGCACACGTTCACGGACACCGTTCTGGCACGTCCCACATGGCGTCCAAGTCTTACGCATTACCCGAGGCTGAGCTGAACTCAGAGAAACCCTCGGTTTCCCATTCCACCTAGGACCTCCTGCCTGAAGTCACCGTGCCTCCCAGAGAGAGTCGGCTTGCGTTCTTACAGCAATGTAAGTCCCCTTCCTCCTGTGGCACTGCAGGCTTTGAATAGCCACAGGCCCAGAGGAGCAGCTACGGCATTCCTTGGTTGAGGCAGTTCGCTTGATGCAGAACACCTTACTTCGAGAAGTTGATTCAGGGAAGGAAACTCAGGGTGACCTGTGTCTCTTTGGGCTTGTTAGAAACCACGGGGATGTCTGCTGAGTGCGCCCACGGAAACGGGGGCCTGCTGCAAGTAGCCTTGCTTTCCCGTTTGGAAGGCTGCGTTCATGCTGCCTTGAAGCTACCTGACATTCCCTGCTCTCGACAGGCCTGTTAGCCCTGTCAGAGTGCTTCGGGGAACGTTATGAGTCTGCTCTGTCTAAACCAGGTGCTTCCATGGCCGCGGCTCTGGTCCGCCTGACAAGCTCTAGAGCTAGAGGGAACCTCAACGTGACAAGTTGCCTCCAGCGTAGGCCCCTAGTAGCCGTGCAGAAAGGGAGGCAGGCAGCTGTCTCCATGAGTTCTCAGTCGCTTAGAGGCTTTATTTTAAAGGAAGTAGTACACTTTGGAGGACTCCTAGGCCTCTCGGGTATGCATCACTTGCCCTCCAAGTTCAGCGAGTACCTCCAGACCCCTGTGGGGCGGCTGAGCAACTTCGAGGCCCATTGGTTGACCCCACTCCCCCACCCCCGGAGGCCCTCTGTGCGTGCCGCGCGATGGGCTACACACTGGCCGTCCCTCGAGGAGCGCTACATTTCCAGAGCCCTCGAACAGCCTCAGGACAGCATTTCGGGTGAGTCCGACTTTGTCATGGCCCTTGTGTGAGCTGCCATGGGAAAACACTGTGCTTTGAATACTTCGAGGACCTCGTACCTGAAGTCACTCTGCCCGAGGAGAAAGCCAGCATGTTACCATGCCGTGTCGCTAACGGCACGCCCAGCACGAACACAGTCCTGGAAGTAAGACCCCGAGTGGCCGTGCAGAAGCGGAGGCGTGCAGCGGTTTCCAGGAGGCGGCGGCCTCGGCTCTGGGCACCTTCAACGGCAGCAGGGTATTCTGGACACCTAGGAGGCTGGCGCGGGCCCCCTGTTCCCGGCAGGAACACTGAGTACCGCCAGGCCCACCTGGGTCTGCTAAGCAACATCCAGGCCCGTAGCCCTTTAGAGCCCCTCTGTGTATGCCGAGCGTAGGGAAACGCGCTGCACTCTCCTTGGGAGCAGCTTAAGGTCCTCAACACTCGCACACGTTCACGGACACCGTTCTGGCACGTCCCACATGGCGTCCAAGTCTTACGCATTACCCGAGGCTGAGCTGAACTCAGAGAAACCCTCGGCTTCGCATTCCACCTAGGACCTCCTGCCTGAAGTCACCGTGCCTCCCAGAGAGAGTCGGCTTGTGTTCTTACTGCCATGTAAGTCCCCTTCCTCCCGTGGCACTGCAGGCTTTGAATCGCCACAGGCCCAGAGGAGCAGCTACGGCGTTCCTTGGTTGAGGCAGTTCGCTTGATGCAGAACACCCTACTTCGAGAAGTTGATTCAGGGAAGGAAACTCAGGGTGACCTGTGTCTCTTTGGGCTTGTTAGAAACCACGGGGATGTCTGCTGAGTGCGCCCACGGAAACGGGGGCCTGCTGCAAGTAGCCTTGCTTTCCCGTTTGGAAGGCTGCGTTCATGCTGCCTTGAAGCTACCTGACATTCCCTGCTCTCGACAGGCCTGTTAGCCCTGTCAGAGTGCTTCGGGGAACGTTATGAGTCTGCTCTGTCTAAACCAGGTGCTTCCATGGCCGCGGCTCTGGTCCGCCTGACAAGCTCTAGAGCTAGAGGGAACCTCAACGTGACAAGTTGCCTCCAGCGTAGGCCCCTAGTAGCCGTGCAGAAAGGGAGGCAGGCAGCTGTCTCCATGAGTTCTCAGTCGCTTAGAGGCTTTATTTTAAAGGAAGTAGTACACTTTGGAGGACTCCTAGGCCTCTCGGGTATGCATCACTTGCCCTCCAAGTTCAGCGAGTACCTCCAGACCCCTGTGGGGCGGCTGAGCAACTTCGAGGCCCATTGGTTGACCCCACTCCCCCACCCCCGGAGGCCCTCTGTGCGTGCCGCGCGATGGGCTACACACTGGCCGTCCCTCGAGGAGCGCTACATTTCCAGAGCCCTCGAACAGCCTCAGGACAGCATTTCGGGTGAGTCCGACTTTGTCATGGCCCTTGTGTGAGCTGCCATGGGAAAACACTGTGCTTTGAATACTTCGAGGACCTCGTACCTGAAGTCACTCTGCCCGAGGAGAAAGCCAGCATGTTACCATGCCGTGTCGCTAACGGCACGCCCAGCACGAACACAGTCCTGGAAGTAAGACCCCGAGTGGCCGTGCAGAAGCGGAGGCGTGCAGCGGTTTCCAGGAGGCGGCGGCCTCGGCTCTGGGCACCTTCAACGGCAGCAGGGTATTCTGGACACCTAGGAGGCTGGCGCGGGCCCCCTGTTCCCGGCAGGAACACTGAGTACCGCCAGGCCCACCTGGGTCTGCTAAGCAACATCCAGGCCCGTAGCCCTTTAGAGCCCCTCTGTGTATGCCGAGCGTAGGGAAACGCGCTGCACTCTCCTTGGGAGCAGCTTAAGGTCCTCAGCACTCGCACACGTTCACGGACACCGTTCTGGCACGTCCCACATGGCGTCCAAGTCTTACGCATTACCCGAGGCTGAGCTGAACTCAGAGAAACCCTCGGTTTCCCATTCCACCTAGGACCTCCTGCCTGAAGTCACCGTGCCTCCCAGAGAGAGTCGGCTTGCGTTCTTACGGCAATGTAAGTCCCCTTCCTCCTGTGGCACTGCAGGCTTTCAATAGCCACAGGCCCAGAGGAGCAGCTACGGCATTCCTTGGTTGAGGCAGTTCGCTTGATGCAGAACACCTTACTTCGAGAAGTTGATTCAGGAAGGAAACTCAGGGTGACCTGTGTCTCTTTGGGCTTGTTAGAAACCACGGGGATGTCTGCTGAGTGCGCCCACGGAAACGGGGGCCTGCTGCAAGTAGCCTTGCTTTCCCGTTTGGAAGGCTGCGTTCATGCTGCCTTGAAGCTACCTGACATTCCCTGCTCTCGACAGGCCTGTTAGCCCTGTCAGAGTGCTTCGGGGAACGTTATGAGTCTGCTCTGTCTAAACCAGGTGCTTCCATGGCCGCGGCTCTGGTCCGCCTGACAAGCTCTAGAGCTAGAGGGAACCTCAACGTGACAAGTTGCCTCCAGCGTAGGCCCCTAGTAGCCGTGCAGAAAGGGAGGCAGGCAGCTGTCTCCATGAGTTCTCAGTCGCTTAGAGGCTTTATTTTAAAGGAAGTAGTACACTTTGGAGGACTCCTAGGCCTCTCGGGTATGCATCACTTGCCCTCCAAGTTCAGCGAGTACCTCCAGACCCCTGTGGGGCGGCTGAGCAACTTCGAGGCCCATTGGTTGACCCCACTCCCCCACCCCCGGAGGCCCTCTGTGCGTGCCGCGCGATGGGCTACACACTGGCCGTCCCTCGAGGAGCGCTACATTTCCAGAGCCCTCGAACAGCCTCAGGACAGCATTTCGGGTGAGTCCGACTTTGTCATGGCCCTTGTGTGAGCTGCCATGGGAAAACACTGTGCTTTGAATACTTCGAGGACCTCGTACCTGAAGTCACTCTGCCCGAGGAGAAAGCCAGCATGTTACCATGCCGTGTCGCTAACGGCACGCCCAGCACGAACACAGTCCTGGAAGTAAGACCCCGAGTGGCCGTGCAGAAGCGGAGGCGTGCAGCGGTTTCCAGGAGGCGGCGGCCTCGGCTCTGGGCACCTTCAACGGCAGCAGGGTATTCTGGACACCTAGGAGGCTGGCGCGGGCCCCCTGTTCCCGGCAGGAACACTGAGTACCGCCAGGCCCACCTGGGTCTGCTAAGCAACATCCAGGCCCGTAGCCCTTTAGAGCCCCTCTGTGTATGCCGAGCGTAGGGAAACGCGCTGCACTCTCCTTGGGAGCAGCTTAAGGTCCTCAACACTCGCACACGTTCACGGACACCGTTCTGGCACGTCCCACATGGCGTCCAAGTCTTACGCATTACCCGAGGCTGAGCTGAACTCAGAGAAACCCTCGGCTTCGCATTCCACCTAGGACCTCCTGCCTGAAGTCACCGTGCCTCCCAGAGAGAGTCGGCTTGTGTTCTTACTGCCATGTAAGTCCCCTTCCTCCCGTGGCACTGCAGGCTTTGAATCGCCACAGGCCCAGAGGAGCAGCTACGGCGTTCCTTGGTTGAGGCAGTTCGCTTGATGCAGAACACCCTACTTCGAGAAGTTGATTCAGGGAAGGAAACTCAGGGTGACCTGTGTCTCTTTGGGCTTGTTAGAAACCACGGGGATGTCTGCTGAGTGCGCCCACGGAAACGGGGGCCTGCTGCAAGTAGCCTTGCTTTCCCGTTTGGAAGGCTGCGTTCATGCTGCCTTGAAGCTACCTGACATTCCCTGCTCTCGACAGGCCTGTTAGCCCTGTCAGAGTGCTTCGGGGAACGTTATGAGTCTGCTCTGTCTAAACCAGGTGCTTCCATGGCCGCGGCTCTGGTCCGCCTGACAAGCTCTAGAGCTAGAGGGAACCTCAACGTGACAAGTTGCCTCCAGCGTAGGCCCCTAGTAGCCGTGCAGAAAGGGAGGCAGGCAGCTGTCTCCATGAGTTCTCAGTCGCTTAGAGGCTTTATTTTAAAGGAAGTAGTACACTTTGGAGGACTCCTAGGCCTCTCGGGTATGCATCACTTGCCCTCCAAGTTCAGCGAGTACCTCCAGACCCCTGTGGGGCGGCTGAGCAACTTCGAGGCCCATTGGTTGACCCCACTCCCCCACCCCCGGAGGCCCTCTGTGCGTGCCGCGCGATGGGCTACACACTGGCCGTCCCTCGAGGAGCGCTACATTTCCAGAGCCCTCGAACAGCCTCAGGACAGCATTTCGGGTGAGTCCGACTTTGTCATGGCCCTTGTGTGAGCTGCCATGGGAAAACACTGTGCTTTGAATACTTCGAGGACCTCGTACCTGAAGTCACTCTGCCCGAGGAGAAAGCCAGCATGTTACCATGCCGTGTCGCTAACGGCACGCCCAGCACGAACACAGTCCTGGAAGTAAGACCCCGAGTGGCCGTGCAGAAGCGGAGGCGTGCAGCGGTTTCCAGGAGGCGGCGGCCTCGGCTCTGGGCACCTTCAACGGCAGCAGGGTATTCTGGACACCTAGGAGGCTGGCGCGGGCCCCCTGTTCCCGGCAGGAACACTGAGTACCGCCAGGCCCACCTGGGTCTGCTAAGCAACATCCAGGCCCGTAGCCCTTTAGAGCCCCTCTGTGTATGCCGAGCGTAGGGAAACGCGCTGCACTCTCCTTGGGAGCAGCTTAAGGTCCTCAGCACTCGCACACGTTCACGGACACCGTTCTGGCACGTCCCACATGGCGTCCAAGTCTTACGCATTACCCGAGGCTGAGCTGAACTCAGAGAAACCCTCGGTTTCCCATTCCACCTAGGACCTCCTGCCTGAAGTCACCGTGCCTCCCAGAGAGAGTCGGCTTGCGTTCTTACTGCCATGTAAGTCCCCTTCCTCCCGTGGCACTGCAGGCTTTGAATAGCCACAGGCCCAGAGGAGCAGCTACGGCATTCCTTGGTTGAGGCAGTTCGCTTGATGCAGAACACCTTACTTCGAGAAGTTGATTCAGGGAAGGAAACTCAGGGTGACCTGTGTCTCTTTGGGCTTGTTAGAAACCACGGGGATGTCTGCTGAGTGCGCCCACGGAAACGGGGGCCTGCTGCAAGTAGCCTTGCTTTCCCGTTTGGAAGGCTGCGTTCATGCTGCCTTGAAGCTACCTGACATTCCCTGCTCTCGACAGGCCTGTTAGCCCTGTCAGAGTGCTTCGGGGAACGTTATGAGTCTGCTCTGTCTAAACCAGGTGCTTCCATGGCCGCGGCTCTGGTCCGCCTGACAAGCTCTAGAGCTAGAGGGAACCTCAACGTGACAAGTTGCCTCCAGCGTAGGCCCCTAGTAGCCGTGCAGAAAGGGAGGCAGGCAGCTGTCTCCATGAGTTCTCAGTCGCTTAGAGGCTTTATTTTAAAGGAAGTAGTACACTTTGGAGGACTCCTAGGCCTCTCGGGTATGCATCACTTGCCCTCCAAGTTCAGCGAGTACCTCCAGACCCCTGTGGGGCGGCTGAGCAACTTCGAGGCCCATTGGTTGACCCCACTCCCCCACCCCCGGAGGCCCTCTGTGCGTGCCGCGCGATGGGCTACACACTGGCCGTCCCTCGAGGAGCGCTACATTTCCAGAGCCCTCGAACAGCCTCAGGACAGCATTTCGGGTGAGTCCGACTTTGTCATGGCCCTTGTGTGAGCTGCCATGGGAAAACACAGTGCTTTGAATACTTCGAGGACCTCGTACCTGAAGTCACTCTGCCCGAGGAGAAAGCCAGCATGTTACCATGCCGTGTCGCTAACGGCACGCCCAGCACGAACACAGTCCTGGAAGTAAGACCCCGAGTGGCCGTGCAGAAGCGGAGGCGTGCAGCGGTTTCCAGGAGGCGGCGGCCTCGGCTCTGGGCACCTTCAACGGCAGCAGGGTATTCTGGACACCTAGGAGGCTGGCGCGGGCCCCCTGTTCCCGGCAGGAACACTGAGTACCGCCAGGCCCACCTGGGTCTGCTAAGCAACATCCAGGCCCGTAGCCCTTTAGAGCCCCTCTGTGTATGCCGAGCGTAGGGAAAAGCGCTGCACTCTCCTTGGGAGCCGCGGAAGGACCTCAGCACTCGCACACGTTCACGGACACCGTTCTGGCACGTCCCACATGGCGTCCAAGTCTTACGCATTACCCGAGGCTGAGCTGAACTCAGAGAAACCCTCGGCTTCGCATTCCACCTAGGACCTCCTGCCTGAAGTCACCGTGCCTCCCAGAGAGAGTCGGCTTGCGTTCTTACTGCCATGTAAGTCCCCTTCCTCCTGTGGCACTGCAGGCTTTGAATAGCCACAGGCCCAGAGGAGCAGCTACGGCATTCCTTGGTTGAGGCAGTTCGCTTGATGCAGAACACCTTACTTCGAGAAGTTGATTCAGGGAAGGAAACTCAGGGTGACCTGTGTCTCTTTGGGCTTGTTAGAAACCACGGGGATGTCTGCTGAGTGCGCCCACGGAAACGGGGGCCTGCTGCAAGTAGCCTTGCTTTCCCGTTTGGAAGGCTGCGTTCATGCTGCCTTGAAGCTACCTGACATTCCCTGCTCTCGACAGGCCTGTTAGCCCTGTCAGAGTGCTTCGGGGAACGTTATGAGTCTGCTCTGTCTAAACCAGGTGCTTCCATGGCCGCGGCTCTGGTCCGCCTGACAAGCTCTAGAGCTAGAGGGAACCTCAACGTGACAAGTTGCCTCCAGCGTAGGCCCCTAGTAGCCGTGCAGAAAGGGAGGCAGGCAGCTGTCTCCATGAGTTCTCAGTCGCTTAGAGGCTTTATTTTAAAGGAAGTAGTACACTTTGGAGGACTCCTAGGCCTCTCGGGTATGCATCACTTGCCCTCCAAGTTCAGCGAGTACCTCCAGACCCCTGTGGGGCGGCTG
Source organism: Stenella coeruleoalba (assembly GCF_951394435.1). Classification (NCBI taxonomy): domain Eukaryota; kingdom Metazoa; phylum Chordata; class Mammalia; order Artiodactyla; family Delphinidae; genus Stenella; species Stenella coeruleoalba. Next base: position 158,867,821 of record NC_137169.1, read on the forward strand.
AGCAACTTCGAGGCCCATTGGTTGACCCCACTCCCCCACCCCCGGAGGCCCTCTGTGCGTGCCGCGCGATGGGCTACACACTGGCCGTCCCTCGAGGAGCGCTACATTTCCAGAGCCCTCGAACAGCCTCAGGACAGCATTTCGGGTGAGTCCGACTTTGTCATGGCCCTTGTGTCAGCTGCCATGGGAAAACACTGTGCTTTGAATACTTCGAGGACCTCGTACCTGAAGTCACTCTGCCCGAGGAGAAAGCCAGCATGTTACCATGCCGTGTCGCTAACGGCACGCCCAGCACGAACACAGTCCTGGAAGTAAGACCCCGAGTGGCCGTGCAGAAGCGGAGGCGTGCAGCGGTTTCCAGGAGGCGGCGGCCTCGGCTCTGGGCACCTTCAACGGCAGCAGGGTATTCTGGACACCTAGGAGGCTGGCGCGGGCCCCCTGTTCCCGGCAGGAACACTGAGTACCGCCAGGCCCACCTGGGTCTGCTAAGCAACATCCAGGCCCGTAGCCCTTTAGAGCCCCTCTGTGTATGCCGAGCGTAGGGAAACGCGCTGCACTCTCCTTGGGAGCAGCTTAAGGTCCTCAACACTCGCACACGTTCACGGACACCGTTCTGGCACGTCCCACATGGCGTCCAAGTCTTACGCATTACCCGAGGCTGAGCTGAACTCAGAGAAACCCTCGGCTTCGCATTCCACCTAGGACCTCCTGCCTGAAGTCACCGTGCCTCCCAGAGAGAGTCGGCTTGTGTTCTTACTGCCATGTAAGTCCCCTTCCTCCCGTGGCACTGCAGGCTTTGAATCGCCACAGGCCCAGAGGAGCAGCTACGGCATTCCTTGGTTGAGGCAGTTCGCTTGATGCAGAACACCCTACTTCGAGAAGTTGATTCAGGGAAGGAAACTCAGGGTGACCTGTGTCTCTTTGGGCTTGTTAGAAACCACGGGGATGTCTGCTGAGTGCGCCCACGGAAACGGGGGCCTGCTGCAAGTAGCCTTGCTTTCCCGTTTGGAAGGCTGCGTTCATGCTGCCTTGAAGCTACCTGACATTCCCTGCTCTCGACAGGCCTGTTAGCCCTGTCAGAGTGCTTCGGGGAACGTTATGAGTCTGCTCTGTCTAAACCAGGTGCTTCCATGGCCGCGGCTCTGGTCCGCCTGACAAGCTCTAGAGCTAGAGGGAACCTCAACGTGACAAGTTGCCTCCAGCGTAGGCCCCTAGTAGCCGTGCAGAAAGGGAGGCAGGCAGCTGTCTCCATGAGTTCTCAGTCGCTTAGAGGCTTTATTTTAAAGGAAGTAGTACACTTTGGAGGACTCCTAGGCCTCTCGGGTATGCATCACTTGCCCTCCAAGTTCAGCGAGTACCTCCAGACCCCTGTGGGGCGGCTGAGCAACTTCGAGGCCCATTGGTTGACCCCACTCCCCCACCCCCGGAGGCCCTCTGTGCGTGCCGCGCGATGGGCTACACACTGGCCGTCCCTCGAGGAGCGCTACATTTCCAGAGCCCTCGAACAGCCTCAGGACAGCATTTCGGGTGAGTCCGACTTTGTCATGGCCCTTGTGTCAGCTGCCATGGGAAAACACTGTGCTTTGAATACTTCGAGGACCTCGTACCTGAAGTCACTCTGCCCGAGGAGAAAGTCAGCATCTTACCATGCCGTGTCGCTAACGGCACGCCCAGCACGAACACAGGCCTGGAAGTAAGACCCCGAGGGGTAGTGCAGAAGCGGAGGCGTGCAGCGGTTTCCAGGAGGCGGCGGCCTCGGCTCTGGGCACCTTCAACGGCAGCAGGGTATTCTGGACACCTAGGAGGCTGGCGCGGGCCCCCTGTTCCCGGCAGGAACACTGAGTACCGCCAGGCCCACCTGGGTCTGCTAAGCAACATCCAGGCCCGTAGCCCTTTAGAGCCCCTCTGTGTATGCCGAGCGTAGGGAAACGCGCTGCACTCTCCTTGGGAGCAGCTTAAGGTCCTCAGCACTCGCGCACGTTCACGGACACCGTTCTGGCACGTCCCACATGGCGTCCAAGTCTTACGCATTACCCGAGGCTGAGCTGAACTCAGAGAAACCCTCGGCTTCGCATTCCACCTAGGACCTCCTGCCTGAAGTCACCGTGCCTCCCAGAGAGAGTCGGCTTGTGTTCTTACTGCCATGTAAGTCCCCTTCCTCCCGTGGCACTGCAGGCTTTGAATCGCCACAGGCCCAGAGGAGCAGCTACGGCGTTCCTTGGTTGAGGCAGTTCGCTTGATGCAGAACACCCTACTTCGAGAAGTTGATTCAGGGAAGGAAACTCAGGGTGACCTGTGTCTCTTTGGGCTTGTTAGAAACCACGGGGATGTCTGCTGAGTGCGCCCACGGAAACGGGGGCCTGCTGCAAGTAGCCTTGCTTTCCCGTTTGGAAGGCTGCGTTCATGCTGCCTTGAAGCTACCTGACATTCCCTGCTCTCGACAGGCCTGTTAGCCCTGTCAGAGTGCTTCGGGGAACGTTATGGGTCTGCTCTGTCTAAACCAGGTGCTTCCATGGCCGCGGCTCTGGTCCGCCTGACAAGCTCTAGAGCTAGAGGGAACCTCAACGTGACAAGTTGCCTCCAGCGTAGGCCCCTAGTAGCCGTGCAGAAAGGGAGGCAGGCAGCTGTCTCCATGAGTTCTCAGTCGCTTAGAGGCTTTATTTTAAAGGAAGTAGTACACTTTGGAGGACTCCTAGGCCTCTCGGGTATGCATCACTTGCCCTCCAAGTTCAGCGAGTACCTCCAGACCCCTGTGGGGCGGCTGAGCAACTTCGAGGCCCATTGGTTGACCCCACTCCCCCACCCCCGGAGGCCCTCTGTGCGTGCCGCGCGATGGGCTACACACTGGACGTCCCTCGAGGAGCGCTGCATTTCCAGAGCCCTCGAACAGCCTCAGGACAGCATTTCGGGTGAGTCCGACTTTGTCATGGCCCTTGTGTGAGCTGCCATGGGAAAACACTGTGCTTTGAATACTTCGAGGACCTCGTACCTGAAGTCACTCTGCCCGAGGAGAAAGCCAGCATGTTACCATGCCGTGTCGCTAACGGCACGCCCAGCACGAACACAGTCCTGGAAGTAAGACCCCGAGTGGCCGTGCAGAAGCGGAGGCGTGCAGCGGTTTCCAGGAGGCGGCGGCCTCGGCTCTGGGCACCTTCAACGGCAGCAGGGTATTCTGGACACCTAGGAGGCTGGCGCGGGCCCCCTGTTCCCGGCAGGAACACTGAGTACCGCCAGGCCCACCTGGGTCTGCTAAGCAACATCCAGGCCCGTAGCCCTTTAGAGCCCCTCTGTGTATGCCGAGCGTAGGGAAACGCGCTGCACTCTCCTTGGGAGCAGCTTAAGGTCCTCAGCACTCGCACACGTTCACGGACACCGTTCTGGCACGTCCCACATGGCGTCCAAGTCTTACGCATTACCCGAGGCTGAGCTGAACTCAGAGAAACCCTCGGCTTCGCATTCCACCTAGGACCTCCTGCCTGAAGTCACCGTGCCTCCCAGAGAGAGTCGGCTTGTGTTCTTACTGCCATGTAAGTCCCCTTCCTCCCGTGGCACTGCAGGCTTTGAATCGCCACAGGCCCAGAGGAGCAGCTACGGCGTTCCTTGGTTGAGGCAGTTCGCTTGATGCAGAACACCCTACTTCGAGAAGTTGATTCAGGGAAGGAAACTCAGGGTGACCTGTGTCTCTTTGGGCTTGTTAGAAACCACGGGGATGTCTGCTGAGTGCGCCCACGGAAACGGGGGCCTGCTGCAAGTAGCCTTGCTTTCCCGTTTGGAAGGCTGCGTTCATGCTGCCTTGAAGCTACCTGACATTCCCTGCTCTCGACAGGCCTGTTAGCCCTGTCAGAGTGCTTCGGGGAACGTTATGAGTCTGCTCTGTCTAAACCAGGTGCTTCCATGGCCGCGGCTCTGGTCCGCCTGACAAGCTCTAGAGCTAGAGGGAACCTCAACGTGACAAGTTGCCTCCAGCGTAGGCCCCTAGTAGCCGTGCAGAAAGGGAGGCAGGCAGCTGTCTCCATGAGTTCTCAGTCGCTTAGAGGCTTTATTTTAAAGGAAGTAGTACACTTTGGAGGACTCCTAGGCCTCTCGGGTATGCATCACTTGCCCTCCAAGTTCAGCGAGTACCTCCAGACCCCTGTGGGGCGGCTGAGCAACTTCGAGGCCCATTGGTTGACCCCACTCCCCCACCCCCGGAGGCCCTCTGTGCGTGCCGCGCGATGGGCTACACACTGGCCGTCCCTCGAGGAGCGCTACATTTCCAGAGCCCTCGAACAGCCTCAGGACAGCATTTCGGGTGAGTCCGACTTTGTCATGGCCCTTGTGTGAGCTGCCATGGGAAAACACAGTGCTTTGAATACTTCGAGGACCTCGTACCTGAAGTCACTCTGCCCGAGGAGAAAGCCAGCATGTTACCATGCCGTGTCGCTAACGGCACGCCCAGCACGAACACAGTCCTGGAAGTAAGACCCCGAGTGGCCGTGCAGAAGCGGAGGCGTGCAGCGGTTTCCAGGAGGCGGCGGCCTCGGCTCTGGGCACCTTCAACGGCAGCAGGGTATTCTGGACACCTAGGAGGCTGGCGCGGGCCCCCTGTTCCCGGCAGGAACACTGAGTACCGCCAGGCCCACCTGGGTCTGCTAAGCAACATCCAGGCCCGTAGCCCTTTAGAGCCCCTCTGTGTATGCCGAGCGTAGGGAAACGCGCTGCACTCTCCTTGGGAGCAGCTTAAGGTCCTCAACACTCGCACACGTTCACGGACACCGTTCTGGCACGTCCCACATGGCGTCCAAGTCTTACGCATTACCCGAGGCTGAGCTGAACTCAGAGAAACCCTCGGCTTCGCATTCCACCTAGGACCTCCTGCCTGAAGTCACCGTGCCTCCCAGAGAGAGTCGGCTTGTGTTCTTACTGCCATGTAAGTCCCCTTCCTCCCGTGGCACTGCAGGCTTTGAATCGCCACAGGCCCAGAGGAGCAGCTACGGCATTCCTTGGTTGAGGCAGTTCGCTTGATGCAGAACACCCTACTTCGAGAAGTTGATTCAGGGAAGGAAACTCAGGGTGACCTGTGTCTCTTTGGGCTTGTTAGAAACCACGGGGATGTCTGCTGAGTGCGCCCACGGAAACGGGGGCCTGCTGCAAGTAGCCTTGCTTTCCCGTTTGGAAGGCTGCGTTCATGCTGCCTTGAAGCTACCTGACATTCCCTGCTCTCGACAGGCCTGTTAGCCCTGTCAGAGTGCTTCGGGGAACGTTATGAGTCTGCTCTGTCTAAACCAGGTGCTTCCATGGCCGCGGCTCTGGTCCGCCTGACAAGCTCTAGAGCTAGAGGGAACCTCAACGTGACAAGTTGCCTCCAGCGTAGGCCCCTAGTAGCCGTGCAGAAAGGGAGGCAGGCAGCTGTCTCCATGAGTTCTCAGTTGCTTAGAGGCTTTATTTTAAAGGAAGTAGTACACTTTGGAGGACTCCTAGGCCTCTCGGGTATGCATCACTTGCCCTCCAAGTTCAGCGAGTACCTCCAGACCCCTGTGGGGCGGCTGAGCAACTTCGAGGCCCATTGGTTGACCCCACTCCCCCACCCCCGGAGGCCCTCTGTGCGTGCCGCGCGATGGGCTACACACTGGCCGTCCCTCGAGGAGCGCTACATTTCCAGAGCCCTCGAACAGCCTCAGGACAGCATTTCGGGTGAGTCCGACTTTGTCATGGCCCTTGTGTCAGCTGCCATGGGAAAACACTGTGCTTTGAATACTTCGAGGACCTCGTACCTGAAGTCACTCTGCCCGAGGAGAAAGTCAGCATCTTACCATGCCGTGTCGCTAACGGCACGCCCAGCACGAACACAGGCCTGGAAGTAAGACCCCGAGGGGTAGTGCAGAAGCGGAGGCGTGCAGCGGTTTCCAGGAGGCGGCGGCCTCGGCTCTGGGCACCTTCAACGGCAGCAGGGTATTCTGGACACCTAGGAGGCTGGCGCGGGCCCCCTGTTCCCGGCAGGAACACTGAGTACCGCCAGGCCCACCTGGGTCTGCTAAGCAACATCCAGGCCCGTAGCCCTTTAGAGCCCCTCTGTGTATGCCGAGCGTAGGGAAAAGCGCTGCACTCTCCTTGGGAGCCGCGGAAGGACCTCAGCACTCGCACACGTTCACGGACACCGTTCTGGCACGTCCCACATGGCGTCGAAGTCTTACGCATTACCCGAGGCTGAGCTGAACTCAGAGAAACCCTCGGCTTCGCATTCCACCTAGGACCTCCTGCCTGAAGTCACCGTGCCTCCCAGAGAGAGTCGGCTTGCGTTCTTACTGCCATGTAAGTCCCCTTCCTCCTGTGGCACTGCAGGCTTTGAATAGCCACAGGCCCAGAGGAGCAGCTACGGCATTCCTTGGTTGAGGCAGTTCGCTTGATGCAGAACACCTTACTTCGAGAAGTTGATTCAGGGAAGGAAACTCAGGGTGACCTGTGTCTCTTTGGGCTTGTTAGAAACCACGGGGATGTCTGCTGAGTGCGCCCACGGAAACGGGGGCCTGCTGCAAGTAGCCTTGCTTTCCCGTTTGGAAGGCTGCGTTCATGCTGCCTTGAAGCTACCTGACATTCCCTGCTCTCGACAGGCCTGTTAGCCCTGTCAGAGTGCTTCGGGGAACGTTATGAGTCTGCTCTGTCTAAACCAGGTGCTTCCATGGCCGCGGCTCTGGTCCGCCTGACAAGCTCTAGAGCTAGAGGGAACCTCAACGTGACAAGTTGCCTCCAGCGTAGGCCCCTAGTAGCCGTGCAGAAAGGGAGGCAGGCAGCTGTCTCCATGAGTTCTCAGTCGCTTAGAGGCTTTATTTTAAAGGAAGTAGTACACTTTGGAGGACTCCTAGGCCTCTCGGGTATGCATCACTTGCCCTCCAAGTTCAGCGAGTACCTCCAGACCCCTGTGGGGCGGCTGAGCAACTTCGAGGCCCATTGGTTGACCCCACTCCCCCACCCCCGGAGGCCCTCTGTGCGTGCCGCGCGATGGGCTACACACTGGCCGTCCCTCGAGGAGCGCTACATTTCCAGAGCCCTCGAACAGCCTCAGGACAGCATTTCGGGTGAGTCCGACTTTGTCATGGCCCTTGTGTCAGCTGCCATGGGAAAACACTGTGCTTTGAATACTTCGAGGACCTCGTACCTGAAGTCACTCTGCCCGAGGAGAAAGCCAGCATGTTACCATGCCGTGTCGCTAACGGCACGCCCAGCACGAACACAGGCCTGGAAGTAAGACCCCGAGTGGCCGTGCAGAAGCGGAGGCGTGCAGCGGTTTCCAGGAGGCGGCGGCCTCGGCTCTGGGCACCTTCAACGGCAGCAGGGTATTCTGGACACCTAGGAGGCTGGCGCGGGCCCCCTGTTCCCGGCAGGAACACTGAGTACCGCCAGGCCCACCTGGGTCTGCTAAGCAACATCCAGGCCCGTAGCCCTTTAGAGCCCCTCTGTGTATGCCGAGCGTAGGGAAACGCGCTGCACTCTCCTTGGGAGCAGCTTAAGGTCCTCAGCACTCGCACACGTTCACGGACACCGTTCTGGCACGTCCCACATGGCGTCCAAGTCTTACGCATTACCCGAGGCTGAGCTGAACTCAGAGAAACCCTCGGCTTCGCATTCCACCTAGGACCTCCTGCCTGAAGTCACCGTGCCTCCCAGAGAGAGTCGGCTTGTGTTCTTACTGCCATGTAAGTCCCCTTCCTCCCGTGGCACTGCAGGCTTTGAATCGCCACAGGCCCAGAGGAGCAGCTACGGCGTTCCTTGGTTGAGGCAGTTCGCTTGATGCAGAACACCCTACTTCGAGAAGTTGATTCAGGGAAGGAAACTCAGGGTGACCTGTGTCTCTTTGGGCTTGTTAGAAACCACGGGGATGTCTGCTGAGTGCGCCCACGGAAACGGGGGCCTGCTGCAAGTAGCCTTGCTTTCCCGTTTGGAAGGCTGCGTTCATGCTGCCTTGAAGCTACCTGACATTCCCTGCTCTCGACAGGCCTGTTAGCCCTGTCAGAGTGCTTCGGGGAACGTTATGGGTCTGCTCTGTCTAAACCAGGTGCTTCCATGGCCGCGGCTCTGGTCCGCCTGACAAGCTCTAGAGCTAGAGGGAACCTCAACGTGACAAGTTGCCTCCAGCGTAGGCCCCTAGTAGCCGTGCAGAAAGGGAGGCAGGCAGCTGTCTCCATGAGTTCTCAGTCGCTTAGAGGCTTTATTTTAAAGGAAGTAGTACACTTTGGAGGACTCCTAGGCCTCTCGGGTATGCATCACTTGCCCTCCAAGTTCAGCGAGTACCTCCAGACCCCTGTGGGGCGGCTGAGCAACTTCGAGGCCCATTGGTTGACCCCACTCCCCCACCCCCGGAGGCCCTCTGTGCGTGCCGCGCGATGGGCTACACACTGGACGTCCCTCGAGGAGCGCTGCATTTCCAGAGCCCTCGAACAGCCTCAGGACAGCATTTCGGGTGAGTCCGACTTTGTCATGGCCCTTGTGTGAGCTGCCATGGGAAAACACTGTGCTTTGAATACTTCGAGGACCTCGTACCTGAAGTCACTCTGCCCGAGGAGAAAGCCAGCATGTTACCATGCCGTGTCGCTAACGGCACGCCCAGCACGAACACAGTCCTGGAAGTAAGACCCCGAGTGGCCGTGCAGAAGCGGAGGCGTGCAGCGGTTTCCAGGAGGCGGCGGCCTCGGCTCTGGGCACCTTCAACGGCAGCAGGGTATTCTGGACACCTAGGAGGCTGGCGCGGGCCCCCTGTTCCCGGCAGGAACACTGAGTACCGCCAGGCCCACCTGGGTCTGCTAAGCAACATCCAGGCCCGTAGCCCTTTAGAGCCCCTCTGTGTATGCCGAGCGTAGGGAAACGCGCTGCACTCTCCTTGGGAGCAGCTTAAGGTCCTCAACACTCGCACACGTTCACGGACACCGTTCTGGCACGTCCCACATGGCGTCCAAGTCTTACGCATTACCCGAGGCTGAGCTGAACTCAGAGAAACCCTCGGCTTCGCATTCCACCTAGGACCTCCTGCCTGAAGTCACCGTGCCTCCCAGAGAGAGTCGGCTTGTGTTCTTACTGCCATGTAAGTCCCCTTCCTCCCGTGGCACTGCAGGCTTTGAATCGCCACAGGCCCAGAGGAGCAGCTACGGCGTTCCTTGGTTGAGGCAGTTCGCTTGATGCAGAACACCCTACTTCGAGAAGTTGATTCAGGGAAGGAAACTCAGGGTGACCTGTGTCTCTTTGGGCTTGTTAGAAACCACGGGGATGTCTGCTGAGTGCGCCCACGGAAACGGGGGCCTGCTGCAAGTAGCCTTGCTTTCCCGTTTGGAAGGCTGCGTTCATGCTGCCTTGAAGCTACCTGACATTCCCTGCTCTCGACAGGCCTGTTAGCCCTGTCAGAGTGCTTCGGGGAACGTTATGAGTCTGCTCTGTCTAAACCAGGTGCTTCCATGGCCGCGGCTCTGGTCCGCCTGACAAGCTCTAGAGCTAGAGGGAACCTCAACGTGACAAGTTGCCTCCAGCGTAGGCCCCTAGTAGCCGTGCAGAAAGGGAGGCAGGCAGCTGTCTCCATGAGTTCTCAGTCGCTTAGAGGCTTTATTTTAAAGGAAGTAGTACACTTTGGAGGACTCCTAGGCCTCTCGGGTATGCATCACTTGCCCTCCAAGTTCAGCGAGTACTTCCAGACCCCTGTGGGGCGGCTGAGCAACTTCGAGGCCCATTGGTTGACCCCACTCCCCCACCCCCGGAGGCCCTCTGTGCGTGCCGCGCGATGGGCTACACACTGGCCGTCCCTCGAGGAGCGCTACATTTCCAGAGCCCTCGAACAGCCTCAGGACAGCATTTCGGGTGAGTCCGACTTTGTCATGGTCCTTGTGTCAGCTGCCATGGGAAAACACTGTGCTTTGAATACTTCGAGGACCTCGTACCTGAAGTCACTCTGCCCGAGGAGAAAGTCAGCATCTTACCATGCCGTGTCGCTAACGGCACGCCCAGCACGAACACAGGCCTGGAAGTAAGACCCCGAGGGGTAGTGCAGAAGCGGAGGCGTGCAGCGGTTTCCAGGAGGCGGCGGCCTCGGCTCTGGGCACCTTCAACGGCAGCAGGGTATTCTGGACACCTAGGAGGCTGGCGCGGGCCCCCTGTTCCCGGCAGGAACACTGAGTACCGCCAGGCCCACCTGGGTCTGCTAAGCAACATCCAGGCCCGTAGCCCTTTAGAGCCCCTCTGTGTATGCCGAGCGTAGGGAAACGCGCTGCACTCTCCTTGGGAGCAGCTTAAGGTCCTCAGCACTCGCACACGTTCACGGACACCGTTCTGGCACGTCCCACATGGCGTCCAAGTCTTACGCATTACCCGAGGCTGAGCTGAACTCAGAGAAACCCTCGGCTTCGCATTCCACCTAGGACCTCCTGCCTGAAGTCACCGTGCCTCCCAGAGAGAGTCGGCTTGTGTTCTTACTGCCATGTAAGTCCCCTTCCTCCCGTGGCACTGCAGGCTTTGAATCGCCACAGGCCCAGAGGAGCAGCTACGGCGTTCCTTGGTTGAGGCAGTTCGCTTGATGCAGAACACCCTACTTCGAGAAGTTGATTCAGGGAAGGAAACTCAGGGTGACCTGTGTCTCTTTGGGCTTGTTAGAAACCACGGGGATGTCTGCTGAGTGCGCCCACGGAAACGGGGGCCTGCTGCAAGTAGCCTTGCTTTCCCGTTTGGAAGGCTGCGTTCATGCTGCCTTGAAGCTACCTGACATTCCCTGCTCTCGACAGGCCTGTTAGCCCTGTCAGAGTGCTTCGGGGAACGTTATGAGTCTGCTCTGTCTAAACCAGGTGCTTCCATGGCCGCGGCTCTGGTCCGCCTGACAAGCTCTAGAGCTAGAGGGAACCTCAACGTGACAAGTTGCCTCCAGCGTAGGCCCCTAGTAGCCGTGCAGAAAGGGAGGCAGGCAGCTGTCTCCATGAGTTCTCAGTCGCTTAGAGGCTTTATTTTAAAGGAAGTAGTACACTTTGGAGGACTCCTAGGCCTCTCGGGTATGCATCACTTGCCCTCCAAGTTCAGCGAGTACCTCCAGACCCCTGTGGGGCGGCTGAGCAACTTCGAGGCCCATTGGTTGACCCCACTCCCCCACCCCCGGAGGCCCTCTGTGCGTGCCGCGCGATGGGCTACACACTGGACGTCCCTCGAGGAGCGCTGCATTTCCAGAGCCCTCGAACAGCCTCAGGACAGCATTTCGGGTGAGTCCGACTTTGTCATGGCCCTTGTGTGAGCTGCCATGGGAAAACACTGTGCTTTGAATACTTCGAGGACCTCGTACCTGAAGTCACTCTGCCCGAGGAGAAAGTCAGCATCTTACCATGCCGTGTCGCTAACGGCACGCCCAGCACGAACACAGGCCTGGAAGTAAGACCCCGAGGGGTAGTGCAGAAGCGGAGGCGTGCAGCGGTTTCCAGGAGGCGGCGGCCTCGGCTCTGGGCACCTTCAACGGCAGCAGGGTATTCTGGACACCTAGGAGGCTGGCGCGGGCCCCCTGTTCCCGGCAGGAACACTGAGTACCGCCAGGCCCACCTGGGTCTGCTAAGCAACATCCAGGCCCGTAGCCCTTTAGAGCCCCTCTGTGTATGCCGAGCGTAGGGAAAAGCGCTGCACTCTCCTTGGGAGCCGCGGAAGGACCTCAGCACTCGCACACGTTCACGGACACCGTTCTGGCACGTCCCACATGGCGTCCAAGTCTTACGCATTACCCGAGGCTGAGCTGAACTCAGAGAAACCCTCGGCTTCGCATTCCACCTAGGACCTCCTGCCTGAAGTCACCGTGCCTCCCAGAGAGAGTCGGCTTGCGTTCTTACTGCCATGTAAGTCCCCTTCCTCCTGTGGCACTGCAGGCTTTGAATAGCCACAGGCCCAGAGGAGCAGCTACGGCATTCCTTGGTTGAGGCAGTTCGCTTGATGCAGAACACCTTACTTCGAGAAGTTGATTCAGGGAAGGAAACTCAGGGTGACCTGTGTCTCTTTGGGCTTGTTAGAAACCACGGGGATGTCTGCTGAGTGCGCCCACGGAAACGGGGGCCTGCTGCAAGTAGCCTTGCTTTCCCGTTTGGAAGGCTGCGTTCATGCTGCCTTGAAGCTACCTGACATTCCCTGCTCTCGACAGGCCTGTTAGCCCTGTCAGAGTGCTTCGGGGAACGTTATGAGTCTGCTCTGTCTAAACCAGGTGCTTCCATGGCCGCGGCTCTGGTCCGCCTGACAAGCTCTAGAGCTAGAGGGAACCTCAACGTGACAAGTTGCCTCCAGCGTAGGCCCCTAGTAGCCGTGCAGAAAGGGAGGCAGGCAGCTGTCTCCATGAGTTCTCAGTCGCTTAGAGGCTTTATTTTAAAGGAAGTAGTACACTTTGGAGGACTCCTAGGCCTCTCGGGTATGCATCACTTGCCCTCCAAGTTCAGCGAGTACCTCCAGACCCCTGTGGGGCGGCTGAGCAACTTCGAGGCCCATTGGTTGACCCCACTCCCCCACCCCCGGAGGCCCTCTGTGCGTGCCGCGCGATGGGCTACACACTGGCCGTCCCTCGAGGAGCGCTACATTTCCAGAGCCCTCGAACAGCCTCAGGACAGCATTTCGGGTGAGTCCGACTTTGTCATGGCCCTTGTGTCAGCTGCCATGGGAAAACACTGTGCTTTGAATACTTCGAGGACCTCGTACCTGAAGTCACTCTGCCCGAGGAGAAAGCCAGCATGTTACCATGCCGTGTCGCTAACGGCACGCCCAGCACGAACACAGTCCTGGAAGTAAGACCCCGAGTGGCCGTGCAGAAGCGGAGGCGTGCAGCGGTTTCCAGGAGGCGGCGGCCTCGGCTCTGGGCACCTTCAACGGCAGCAGGGTATTCTGGACACCTAGGAGGCTGGCGCGGGCCCCCTGTTCCCGGCAGGAACACTGAGTACCGCCAGGCCCACCTGGGTCTGCTAAGCAACATCCAGGCCCGTAGCCCTTTAGAGCCCCTCTGTGTATGCCGAGCGTAGGGAAACGCGCTGCACTCTCCTTGGGAGCAGCTTAAGGTCCTCAGCACTCGCACACGTTCACGGACACCGTTCTGGCACGTCCCACATGGCGTCCAAGTCTTACGCATTACCCGAGGCTGAGCTGAACTCAGAGAAACCCTCGGCTTCGCATTCCACCTAGGACCTCCTGCCTGAAGTCACCGTGCCTCCCAGAGAGAGTCGGCTTGTGTTCTTACTGCCATGTAAGTCCCCTTCCTCCCGTGGCACTGCAGGCTTTGAATCGCCACAGGCCCAGAGGAGCAGCTACGGCGTTCCTTGGTTGAGGCAGTTCGCTTGATGCAGAACACCCTACTTCGAGAAGTTGATTCAGGGAAGGAAACTCAGGGTGACCTGTGTCTCTTTGGGCTTGTTAGAAACCACGGGGATGTCTGCTGAGTGCGCCCACGGAAACGGGGGCCTGCTGCAAGTAGCCTTGCTTTCCCGTTTGGAAGGCTGCGTTCATGCTGCCTTGAAGCTACCTGACATTCCCTGCTCTCGACAGGCCTGTTAGCCCTGTCAGAGTGCTTCGGGGAACGTTATGAGTCTGCTCTGTCTAAACCAGGTGCTTCCATGGCCGCGGCTCTGGTCCGCCTGACAAGCTCTAGAGCTAGAGGGAACCTCAACGTGACAAGTTGCCTCCAGCGTAGGCCCCTAGTAGCCGTGCAGAAAGGGAGGCAGGCAGCTGTCTCCATGAGTTCTCAGTCGCTTAGAGGCTTTATTTTAAAGGAAGTAGTACACTTTGGAGGACTCCTAGGCCTCTCGGGTATGCATCACTTGCCCTCCAAGTTCAGCGAGTACTTCCAGACCCCTGTGGGGCGGCTGAGCAACTTCGAGGCCCATTGGTTGACCCCACTCCCCCACCCCCGGAGGCCCTCTGTGCGTGCCGCGCGATGGGCTACACACTGGCCGTCCCTCGAGGAGCGCTACATTTCCAGAGCCCTCGAACAGCCTCAGGACAGCATTTCGGGTGAGTCCGACTTTGTCATGGTCCTTGTGTCAGCTGCCATGGGAAAACACTGTGCTTTGAATACTTCGAGGACCTCGTACCTGAAGTCACTCTGCCCGAGGAGAAAGCCAGCATCTTACCATGCCGTGTCGCTAACGGCACGCCCAGCACGAACACAGGCCTGGAAGTAAGACCCCGAGGGGTAGTGCAGAAGCGGAGGCGTGCAGCGGTTTCCAGGAGGCGGCGGCCTCGGCTCTGGGCACCTTCAACGGCAGCAGGGTATTCTGGACACCTAGGAGGCTGGCGCGGGCCCCCTGTTCCCGGCAGGAACACTGAGTACCGCCAGGCCCACCTGGGTCTGCTAAGCAACATCCAGGCCCGTAGCCCTTTAGAGCCCCTCTGTGTATGCCGAGCGTAGGGAAACGCGCTGCACTCTCCTTGGGAGCAGCTTAAGGTCCTCAGCACTCGCACACGTTCACGGACACCGTTCTGGCACGTCCCACATGGCGTCCAAGTCTTACGCATTACCCGAGGCTGAGCTGAACTCAGAGAAACCCTCGGCTTCGCATTCCACCTAGGACCTCCTGCCTGAAGTCACCGTGCCTCCCAGAGAGAGTCGGCTTGTGTTCTTACTGCCATGTAAGTCCCCTTCCTCCCGTGGCACTGCAGGCTTTGAATCGCCACAGGCCCAGAGGAGCAGCTACGGCGTTCCTTGGTTGAGGCAGTTCGCTTGATGCAGAACACCCTACTTCGAGAAGTTGATTCAGGGAAGGAAACTCAGGGTGACCTGTGTCTCTTTGGGCTTGTTAGAAACCACGGGGATGTCTGCTGAGTGCGCCCACGGAAACGGGGGCCTGCTGCAAGTAGCCTTGCTTTCCCGTTTGGAAGGCTGCGTTCATGCTGCCTTGAAGCTACCTGACATTCCCTGCTCTCGACAGGCCTGTTAGCCCTGTCAGAGTGCTTCGGGGAACGTTATGAGTCTGCTCTGTCTAAACCAGGTGCTTCCATGGCCGCGGCTCTGGTCCGCCTGACAAGCTCTAGAGCTAGAGGGAACCTCAACGTGACAAGTTGCCTCCAGCGTAGGCCCCTAGTAGCCGTGCAGAAAGGGAGGCAGGCAGCTGTCTCCATGAGTTCTCAGTCGCTTAGAGGCTTTATTTTAAAGGAAGTAGTACACTTTGGAGGACTCCTAGGCCTCTCGGGTATGCATCACTTGCCCTCCAAGTTCAGCGAGTACCTCCAGACCCCTGTGGGGCGGCTGAGCAACTTCGAGGCCCATTGGTTGACCCCACTCCCCCACCCCCGGAGGCCCTCTGTGCGTGCCGCGCGATGGGCTACACACTGGCCGTCCCTCGAGGAGCGCTACATTTCCAGAGCCCTCGAACAGCCTCAGGACAGCATTTCGGGTGAGTCCGACTTTGTCATGGCCCTTGTGTGAGCTGCCATGGGAAAACACTGTGCTTTGAATACTTCGAGGACCTCGTACCTGAAGTCACTCTGCCCGAGGAGAAAGCCAGCATGTTACCATGCCGTGTCGCTAACGGCACGCCCAGCACGAACACAGGCCTGGAAGTAAGACCCCGAGTGGCCGTGCAGAAGCGGAGGCGTGCAGCGGTTTCCAGGAGGCGGCGGCCTCGGCTCTGGGCACCTTCAACGGCAGCAGGGTATTCTGGACACCTAGGAGGCTGGCGCGGGCCCCCTGTTCCCGGCAGGAACACTGAGTACCGCCAGGCCCACCTGGGTCTGCTAAGCAACATCCAGGCCCGTAGCCCTTTAGAGCCCCTCTGTGTATGCCGAGCGTAGGGAAACGCGCTGCACTCTCCTTGGGAGCAGCTTAAGGTCCTCAGCACTCGCACACGTTCACGGACACCGTTCTGGCACGTCCCACATGGCGTCCAAGTCTTACGCATTACCCGAGGCTGAGCTGAACTCAGAGAAACCCTCGGCTTCGCATTCCACCTAGGACCTCCTGCCTGAAGTCACCGTGCCTCCCAGAGAGAGTCGGCTTGTGTTCTTACTGCCATGTAAGTCCCCTTCCTCCCGTGGCACTGCAGGCTTTGAATCGCCACAGGCCCAGAGGAGCAGCTACGGCGTTCCTTGGTTGAGGCAGTTCGCTTGATGCAGAACACCCTACTTCGAGAAGTTGATTCAGGGAAGGAAACTCAGGGTGACCTGTGTCTCTTTGGGCTTGTTAGAAACCACGGGGATGTCTGCTGAGTGCGCCCACGGAAACGGGGGCCTGCTGCAAGTAGCCTTGCTTTCCCGTTTGGAAGGCTGCGTTCATGCTGCCTTGAAGCTACCTGACATTCCCTGCTCTCGACAGGCCTGTTAGCCCTGTCAGAGTGCTTCGGGGAACGTTATGAGTCTGCTCTGTCTAAACCAGGTGCTTCCATGGCCGCGGCTCTGGTCCGCCTGACAAGCTCTAGAGCTAGAGGGAACCTCAACGTGACAAGTTGCCTCCAGCGTAGGCCCCTAGTAGCCGTGCAGAAAGGGAGGCAGGCAGCTGTCTCCATGAGTTCTCAGTCACTTAGAGGCTTTATTTTAAAGGAAGTAGTACACTTTGGAGGACTCCTAGGCCTCTCAGGTATGCATCACTTGCCCTCCAAGTTCAGCGAGTACCTCCAGACCCCTGTGGGTCGGCTGAGCAACTTCGAGGCCCATTGGTTGACCCCACTCCCCCACCCCCGGAGGCCCTCTGTGCGTGCCGCGCGATGGGCTACACACTGGCCGTCCCTCGAGGAGCGCTACATTTCCAGAGCCCTCGAACAGCCTCAGGACAGCATTTCGGGTGAGTCCGACTTTGTCATGGCCCTTGTGTGAGCTGCCATGGGAAAACACTGTGCTTTGAATACTTCGAGGACCTCGTACCTGAAGTCACTCTGCCCGAGGAGAAAGCCAGCATGTTACCATGCCGTGTCGCTAACGGCACGCCCAGCACGAACACAGGCCTGGAAGTAAGACCCCGAGTGGCCGTGCAGAAGCGGAGGCGTGCAGCGGTTTCCAGGAGGCGGCGGCCTCGGCTCTGGGCACCTTCAACGGCAGCAGGGTATTCTGGACACCTAGGAGGCTGGCGCGGGCCCCCTGTTCCCGGCAGGAACACTGAGTACCGCCAGGCCCACCTGGGTCTGCTAAGCAACATCCAGGCCCGTAGCCCTTTAGAGCCCCTCTGTGTATGCCGAGCGTAGGGAAACGCGCTGCACTCTCCTTGGGAGCAGCTTAAGGTCCTCAGCACTCGCACACGTTCACGGACACCGTTCTGGCACGTCCCACATGGCGTCCAAGTCTTACGCATTACCCGAGGCTGAGCTGAACTCAGAGAAACCCTCGGCTTCGCATTCCACCTAGGACCTCCTGCCTGAAGTCACCGTGCCTCCCAGAGAGAGTCGGCTTGTGTTCTTACTGCCATGTAAGTCCCCTTCCTCCCGTGGCACTGCAGGCTTTGAATCGCCACAGGCCCAGAGGAGCAGCTACGGCGTTCCTTGGTTGAGGCAGTTCGCTTGATGCAGAACACCCTACTTCGAGAAGTTGATTCAGGGAAGGAAACTCAGGGTGACCTGTGTCTCTTTGGGCTTGTTAGAAACCACGGGGATGTCTGCTGAGTGCGCCCACGGAAACGGGGGCCTGCTGCAAGTAGCCTTGCTTTCCCGTTTGGAAGGCTGCGTTCATGCTGCCTTGAAGCTACCTGACATTCCCTGCTCTCGACAGGCCTGTTAGCCCTGTCAGAGTGCTTCGGGGAACGTTATGAGTCTGCTCTGTCTAAACCAGGTGCTTCCATGGCCGCGGCTCTGGTCCGCCTGACAAGCTCTAGAGCTAGAGGGAACCTCAACGTGACAAGTTGCCTCCAGCGTAGGCCCCTAGTAGCCGTGCAGAAAGGGAGGCAGGCAGCTGTCTCCATGAGTTCTCAGTCGCTTAGAGGCTTTATTTTAAAGGAAGTAGTACACTTTGGAGGACTCCTAGGCCTCTCGGGTATGCATCACTTGCCCTCCAAGTTCAGCGAGTACCTCCAGACCCCTGTGGGGCGGCTGAGCAACTTCGAGGCCCATTGGTTGACCCCACTCCCCCACCCCCGGAGGCCCTCTGTGCGTGCCGCGCGATGGGCTACACACTGGCCGTCCCTCGAGGAGCGCTACATTTCCAGAGCCCTCGAACAGCCTCAGGACAGCATTTCGGGTGAGTCCGACTTTGTCATGGCCCTTGTGTGAGCTGCCATGGGAAAACACTGTGCTTTGAATACTTCGAGGACCTCGTACCTGAAGTCACTCTGCCCGAGGAGAAAGCCAGCATGTTACCATGCCGTGTCGCTAACGGCACGCCCAGCACGAACACAGGCCTGGAAGTAAGACCCCGAGTGGCCGTGCAGAAGCGGAGGCGTGCAGCGGTTTCCAGGAGGCGGCGGCCTCGGCTCTGGGCACCTTCAACGGCAGCAGGGTATTCTGGACACCTAGGAGGCTGGCGCGGGCCCCCTGTTCCCGGCAGGAACACTGAGTACCGCCAGGCCCACCTGGGTCTGCTAAGCAACATCCAGGCCCGTAGCCCTTTAGAGCCCCTCTGTGTATGCCGAGCGTAGGGAAACGCGCTGCACTCTCCTTGGGAGCAGCTTAAGGTCCTCAGCACTCGCACACGTTCACGGACACCGTTCTGGCACGTCCCACATGGCGTCCAAGTCTTACGCATTACCCGAGGCTGAGCTGAACTCAGAGAAACCCTCGGCTTCGCATTCCACCTAGGACCTCCTGCCTGAAGTCACCGTGCCTCCCAGAGAGAGTCGGCTTGTGTTCTTACTGCCATGTAAGTCCCCTTCCTCCCGTGGCACTGCAGGCTTTGAATCGCCACAGGCCCAGAGGAGCAGCTACGGCGTTCCTTGGTTGAGGCAGTTCGCTTGATGCAGAACACCCTACTTCGAGAAGTTGATTCAGGGAAGGAAACTCAGGGTGACCTGTGTCTCTTTGGGCTTGTTAGAAACCACGGGGATGTCTGCTGAGTGCGCCCACGGAAACGGGGGCCTGCTGCAAGTAGCCTTGCTTTCCCGTTTGGAAGGCTGCGTTCATGCTGCCTTGAAGCTACCTGACATTCCCTGCTCTCGACAGGCCTGTTAGCCCTGTCAGAGTGCTTCGGGGAACGTTATGAGTCTGCTCTGTCTAAACCAGGTGCTTCCATGGCCGCGGCTCTGGTCCGCCTGACAAGCTCTAGAGCTAGAGGGAACCTCAACGTGACAAGTTGCCTCCAGCGTAGGCCCCTAGTAGCCGTGCAGAAAGGGAGGCAGGCAGCTGTCTCCATGAGTTCTCAGTCGCTTAGAGGCTTTATTTTAAAGGAAGTAGTACACTTTGGAGGACTCCTAGGCCTCTCGGGTATGCATCACTTGCCCTCCAAGTTCAGCGAGTACCTCCAGACCCCTGTGGGGCGGCTGAGCAACTTCGAGGCCCATTGGTTGACCCCACTCCCCCACCCCCGGAGGCCCTCTGTGCGTGCCGCGCGATGGGCTACACACTGGCCGTCCCTCGAGGAGCGCTACATTTCCAGAGCCCTCGAACAGCCTCAGGACAGCATTTCGGGTGAGTCCGACTTTGTCATGGCCCTTGTGTGAGCTGCCATGGGAAAACACTGTGCTTTGAATACTTCGAGGACCTCGTACCTGAAGTCACTCTGCCCGAGGAGAAAGCCAGCATGTTACCATGCCGTGTCGCTAACGGCACGCCCAGCACGAACACAGTCCTGGAAGTAAGACCCCGAGTGGCCGTGCAGAAGCGGAGGCGTGCAGCGGTTTCCAGGAGGCGGCGGCCTCGGCTCTGGGCACCTTCAACGGCAGCAGGGTATTCTGGACACCTAGGAGGCTGGCGCGGGCCCCCTGTTCCCGGCAGGAACACTGAGTACCGCCAGGCCCACCTGGGTCTGCTAAGCAACATCCAGGCCCGTAGCCCTTTAGAGCCCCTCTGTGTATGCCGAGCGTAGGGAAACGCGCTGCACTCTCCTTGGGAGCAGCTTAAGGTCCTCAGCACTCGCACACGTTCACGGACACCGTTCTGGCACGTCCCACATGGCGTCCAAGTCTTACGCATTACCCGAGGCTGAGCTGAACTCAGAGAAACCCTCGGCTTCGCATTCCACCTAGGACCTCCTGCCTGAAGTCACCGTGCCTCCCAGAGAGAGTCGGCTTGTGTTCTTACTGCCATGTAAGTCCCCTTCCTCCCGTGGCACTGCAGGCTTTGAATCGCCACAGGCCCAGAGGAGCAGCTACGGCGTTCCTTGGTTGAGGCAGTTCGCTTGATGCAGAACACCCTACTTCGAGAAGTTGATTCAGGGAAGGAAACTCAGGGTGACCTGTGTCTCTTTGGGCTTGTTAGAAACCACGGGGATGTCTGCTGAGTGCGCCCACGGAAACGGGGGCCTGCTGCAAGTAGCCTTGCTTTCCCGTTTGGAAGGCTGCGTTCATGCTGCCTTGAAGCTACCTGACATTCCCTGCTCTCGACAGGCCTGTTAGCCCTGTCAGAGTGCTTCGGGGAACGTTATGAGTCTGCTCTGTCTAAACCAGGTGCTTCCATGGCCGCGGCTCTGGTCCGCCTGACAAGCTCTAGAGCTAGAGGGAACCTCAACGTGACAAGTTGCCTCCAGCGTAGGCCCCTAGTAGCCGTGCAGAAAGGGAGGCAGGCAGCTGTCTCCATGAGTTCTCAGTCGCTTAGAGGCTTTATTTTAAAGGAAGTAGTACACTTTGGAGGACTCCTAGGCCTCTCGGGTATGCATCACTTGCCCTCCAAGTTCAGCGAGTACCTCCAGACCCCTGTGGGGCGGCTGAGCAACTTCGAGGCCCATTGGTTGACCCCACTCCCCCACCCCCGGAGGCCCTCTGTGCGTGCCGCGCGATGGGCTACACACTGGCCGTCCCTCGAGGAGCGCTACATTTCCAGAGCCCTCGAACAGCCTCAGGACAGCATTTCGGGTGAGTCCGACTTTGTCATGGCCCTTGTGTCAGCTGCCATGGGAAAACACTGTGCTTTGAATACTTCGAGGACCTCGTACCTGAAGTCACTCTGCCCGAGGAGAAAGCCAGCATGTTACCATGCCGTGTCGCTAACGGCACGCCCAGCACGAACACAGTCCTGGAAGTAAGACCCCGAGTGGCCGTGCAGAAGCGGAGGCGTGCAGCGGTTTCCAGGAGGCGGCGGCCTCGGCTCTGGGCACCTTCAACGGCAGCAGGGTATTCTGGACACCTAGGAGGCTGGCGCGGGCCCCCCTGTTCCCGGCAGGAACACTGAGTACCGCCAGGCCCACCTGGGTCTGCTAAGCAACATCCAGGCCCGTAGCCCTTTAGAGCCCCTCTGTGTATGCCGAGCGTAGGGAAACGCGCTGCACTCTCCTTGGGAGCAGCTTAAGGTCCTCAGCACTCGCACACGTTCACGGACACCGTTCTGGCACGTCCCACATGGCGTCCAAGTC